>NC_057810.1:550635433-550904028 GCF_018294505.1 Triticum aestivum | reverse complement strand
TTAAGGAAGAACCACCCACAGCGGGGACGGGGGCTCGCCCGAGAGGTACCCCACTATCTATCTTAGGGTTCAGGGTGGGTGGGGGCGGGGAGCCTAGAAGGCTGGCCGGGGCGGCGGTGGCGAGTTGTTTCGGGGCGGCGAGGCGGCGCTGGGGCCGGTGGTGGCAGGCGGCTCAGGGGTGTGCAGGTTGAAGATGAACTACAGGCCCTCCCTAAACAACATGTCAATTGCCTCTCTGCTACCATTGCATTCAGTTTCGACAGTAGCATTCAGATTCCACAGTAAATTTTAGTTTCGACAGTTAAGTTCAGAGTCAACCGTTTTTACCTCATCTGTTGTAGTCAGGTGGTTTTTGGTGATGTTAATTTTACATCCATTTTCATCATCTATTGGAGATGTTATTAGAATCCCACTTGAGATTGACGATGTCTGTCTTGTGCTACTTTAGCTTGACGTCTTACGGCTCATCGGAGCTGCTCCAACGATAGAACGATCCATCACAATAGAGCAGTGCCCTGGACGCCGTCTACAGATTCCTCAGATCTTCCTCCACACCTTCGACAGCCACCTCTGCCTCAACTGCTTCAGCGACCAACCCAATGATGCTGAGGTCGACACGGCTATGGCAAAGAGGTTGTACACTTGTTGCATCACTTATTACTATACATTCACGTCGATCCATTAGGGCTATTTTGGTTCAGTGGTAAAACATAGCAATAGGGAATTTTCCAATGGCACTCTACTGTTCAATTATTCATGCATTTTGTTGAAAGGAATGAAGCAAAACATCCACCTAGACCTACTTTTCAAAATCCTATGCATGAAAACAAGACCAAGTGCATTAGTGCCAAAATAACATTCTAACTGTACACGCTTTCATATGGTTTCTCTTTATTTTGGCCATGTTTCTTTGCATTCCTCTGCTCTTCCAATTCCTGTAAACCAAACACCCAAGTTGACAAAAATCCTGTGTTTACAAATGCTCTGTTTACCATGTGCATTTTCCTATCCTATTCCGGTGTTTTTCCTATCCCTGCGTTTTAAGAATCATGCAAGCCAAATGAGCCCTTACAGAATTAATTCAGTTACAAGTACGTGTCGAAGGGAACCTGTGTGGTTTTTCCTGCTCCCGCCACGACGTCGTCCACCTCACCTGAGCTGCTCCATCGACAGAAGCATCCACCAAACTAGACATCACAACTCCTGACCATCTTTCGCCTCCTCAGATCTCCTTCCCTGCCGCCGGCATGCACCCCAACGGCATCACCATCATCGACTCAGCAGATGAACCTGAGGAGTACACGGGTCCACAAGAGAGGTCGCACTCTTTTGTTTCTGCTTATGTTATGCATTGCTTAAACTCACCTGCTACTTTATCATCCTGTTCAGCTCTTGGACTCCCAACTTAGGTCCAAATTCATGTTCAAACTTGAGTTCTAAATTAGTTGTGGGGCACATATCGAGGCAGCAATGAATAGTATGTCTGTCTAATAGGGTATGCCTATGTTGTTCATCTTGGGTGGGAAACAAATAGTAAAGCAATCATCATCTGTCTTTTTATTAGTTTAAAGCAATCATCAGCCTGCTATCAATATTTTTGGATCCATCCACTAGTTGTTACCATCACTCTAAATTTCTGCATGCTCTCCTTACATAATCTCACCATACTTTTTCGTACGCATGTCAGATATTGTACACAGTTATGCTGAACATGTAGAGAAAAAAGAGAAGAGTTTTGTGCGGCAATACAATGTCATGCAGACATCGCTCCATGGCGGGTTCAATGTCAAACCCTCCCCACCCCTCTCCAGATTGTAATCCAGAGGAAGATATCTGTTCTGAGGCGGATTCAAACACCGCTGACCACTCCTATTTTACCCCCAAGGTGTTTGCTCTACCTTCGCATGATGATGTTAGTCATATCATGCATATGTTGCCTTGCAGTGCCTACTTTTGACATCATATATGTCATATGCTTAGTTTAGACATGTTCTGTAATGCCACCTGTTTAGTTTCTATATCATATATGGGAATTATGCAGTCTCATGTCTTTTAGCCAGCCATAATATATGTGAAATGTGCAATGCCATCCTGTTTAACCAGGCATCATATATTTGAATGATATCTTGCCCATCCTTTTCTTCATTACATTTCCATTTGTCGACAATGTTTGTACATTAAACTACTCTTCCTGTGAATCAGCCATTTGGGTGGGAGATGGAAAAATCTGGAGTGAAAACAAGGCCTTCAGAGCAGACAGTGCTACCTGTCGAAGCAGATCTCTTGTTGGGTCCCGATAGCTCCTCAGAGATGGATTTAGAGACAGATGACCAGTCCTATTCCCCTACTGAGGTGTATGCCCTAACTTGGCATGGTTATACTGCTCATATCATGCATACGGTGTCTTGCATTGCATAGTTTAGACATCATATACACAATATTCAACACCATGTTCTTACTTCAGACATCATATCGAATGCCCTCTGTTTAGCATATAAATCACATATGTGAATTAAATGATGCGATCCTGGTTACTTAGATAAGATGTAGGTGAATTATGTCATGTGATCCTGTTTAGTTATTCATCATATCTTTGAATTATGTTATGCTATGCTATCCAGTTTAGATAGACATCATATATGTGAAATTATGTCATGCTATCCATTTTAGTTAAACAATATACATGTCAACTATTTCATGCCCTCTTTTTTCCACACTATCTATTGCATCTGTCTCTCATACAATGTCTGTACATTCAACTATGTTTCCTGTTTATCAGCCATTTGAATTGGAGCGGGTGATGCCAGTGTCTAGCAGAATAAAAACACGGTCTTCAAATAAAATAGTGCTACCTATAGGTGGAGATAGCACCCCGGTTGTACATGCACAAGAACCAGCCCTACCACACATAACCCAAACTCTCGCAGATTGTACCCCTACTGCGATGGACAGAGAACCAGCTTCACCCAATCTAAACCCAACTATGGAGGATATAGCTAATGAGTATAAACCGGCCAGGAGGGCCCGGTTCACCCTCGACTATGTTGAAGCCCACGAAGATCCAGAAGATGGTGCTTTACTAAAGGAAGCATAGAAGCCCGAAGCCCAAAGGTGGATTAGGGCCCATAGTGGTAAACCGCCATGACTATGTAAACTTGTAGTATAAGTTAGGAAAGGAGAGACCGAGCCGGATACTTTGTATGAGTCGGCCTCAGGGCTCTGTAAACCGGCCGGGCGTCAACCTGTGTATATAAAGGGACGACCCGGCGGCGGTTCAGATACAACAACTCGAGACTCAGGCAAGCGTATTCTGCTCCCTGATCATCGAAACCCAATCAATCCCATCACAACTAGACGTAGGCTTTTACCTTCATCGAAGGGGCCGAACTAGTATAACTCCCGTGTACCTTGTCCGGTTTAACCCCTTCAAGCTAACCCATTGCGATGGCTCCATGACTAAGTCCTTTCACAAGGACATCTGACGTGATAATTCCATGATAGTTGGCGCCCACCGTGGGGCTATCGCACGATGGTGTCGAGTTCTTGAAGGGCTGCTCTGAAGGACTTAAGGGGTACATGATCGGCCAGATGACCAAAAGTCATTGCAGCAAGCTCTACATCGACGACAAAGGATGGGGCCCTGAGGCCGGCTCAATCGAGTACGGGTACCGGGTCCGCTTCGGCGGAGTTCATGTCTTCATTGGCAAGATCGGCGAACCAGGCCCTGAGCCGGACATCTGCACCGACCTCGTCGAGACGGCTCAGCGTGCGAGTCCAGCCCGGGTTAAGCCCGCCGTGAAGCGTGCGTTTGTAGGATGTGTCCATGTGATCGGATCTGAACCGGTGTCTGAGGGCGAGACGGTTGTATATTCTGACGGCGAGTCATCCACTGGCGAAACCGAGTCCTTATACCAGATTCATGGCGGTATGTTCGAGGGATATTCCGATGGCAACAGTATTCTGGTGTTGGAAATATGCCCTAGAGGCAATAATAAAAGGATTATTATTATATTTCTTTGTTCATGATAGTTGTCTTTTATTCATGCTATAATTGTATTATCCGGAAATCGTAATACACGTGTGAATACTTAGACCACAACATGTCCCTAGTGAGCCTCTAGTTGACTAGCTCGTTGTTCAACAGATAGTCACGGTTTCCTGACTATGGACATTATATGTCGTTGATACCGGGATCACAACATTAGGAGAATGATGTGATGGACAAGACCCAATCCTAAGCATAGCACAAGATCCTGTAGTTCGTTTTGCTAGAGCTTTTCCTATGTCAAGTATCTCTTCCTTATACCATGAGATCGTGTAACTCCCGGATACCGTAGGATTGCTTTGGGTGTACCAAACGTCACAACATAACTAGGTTACTATAAAGGTGCACTACAGGTATCTCCGAAAGTGTCTGTTGGGTTGACACGGATCGAGACTGGGATTTGTCACTCCGTATTACGGAGAGGTATCACTGGGCCCACTCGGTAGTGCATCATCGTAATGAGCTCAAAGTGACCAAGTGTCTGGTCACAGGATCATGCATTACGGTACGAGTAAAGTGACTTGCCGGCAACGAGATTGAACGAGGTATTGGGATACCGATGATCGAATCTTGGGCAAGTAACATACCGTCTGACAAAGGGAATAGTATACGGGGTTGCTTGAATCCTCGACATCGTGGTTCATCCCATGAGATCATCGAGGAGTATGTGGGAGCCAACATGAGTATCCAGATCCCGCTGTTGGTTATTGACCGGAGAGCCGTCTCGGTCATGTCTGCATGTCTCCCGAACCCGTAGGGTCTACACACTTAAGGTTCGGTGACGCTAGGGTTGTATGAATATGAGTATGCAGCAAACCGAATGTTGTTTGGAGTCCCGGATGAGATCCCGGACGTCACGAGGAGTTCCGACATGGTCCGGAGGTAAAGAATTATATATAGGAAGTGTTGTTTCGGCCATCGGGAAAGTTTCGGGGTCACCCGGTATTGTACCGGGACCACCAGAAGGGTCCCGGGGGTCCACCGGGTGGGGCCACCTATCCCGGAGGGCCCCGTGGGCTGAAGTAGGAGGGGAACCAGCCCCTAATGGGCTGGTGAGCCCCCCCTTGGGCCCCTCCTACGCCTAGGGTTGGAAACCCTAGGGTGGGGGGTGCACCACTTGCCTTGGGGGGCACTCCACCCTCCTGGCCGCCGCCCCCTTGGGAGATTCCCATCTCCAGGGGCGGCGCCCCCCAGGGGGCCTATATAAAGGAGGGGGGAGGGAGGGCAGCCGCACCCTGAGTCTTGGCACCTCCCTCCCCCTGCTACACCTGTTCCTCCTCCCGCAGTTGCTTGGCGAAGCCCTGCCGGAGTCTTGCTGCATCCACCACCACGTCGTCGTGTTGCTGGATCTTCATCAACCTCTCCTTCCCCCTTGCTGGATCAAGACGGAGGAGACGTCACGCTGACCGTACGTGTGTTGAACGCGGAGGTGCCGTCCGTTCGGTGCTAGGATCTCCGGTGATAGGATCACAACGAGAACGACTACCTCAACCCCGTTCTCTTGAACGCTTCCGCACGCGATCTACAAGTGGTATGTAGATGCATCTCTCTCTCTCTCTCGTTGCTAGATGAACTAGTAGATGGATCTTGGTGAACGTAGGAAATTTTTTATTTTATGCAACGTTCCCCAACATCCGGACCTCCTTGAAGCGCCGAGTCGGGTTGCTATTTACATGGCCGGCACGCAGCACGTGTTGCAGTCTTCATCTACCGTAGCAATGAATACCGGATCAGCGGCCGCGGCAGGCACCTCGGCGCGCCGGCCGGCGCAGGTTCTCTCCGGTTTAATGGACGCTTGGGCGACCTTGTTAACCGCGACAGTCACCCCAGATACGCAGGATCAGCACAATGCGAAAGTTGCGAGACTGAAGGAGCAAATTACGCAGGCTAAGGAGGACCTGGTGGCTGAGGATAATAAGATGGATGAGGAATAGGCCGCTCAGATACAAGCACAGAATTACCGGCTCATGCTAGATCGGACCGCGTCGGAGGATGTGATACGAAGGAAGTATCGGTCGCGCCTGCCACCGGTTTACGAAGGGTTAAATCTCTTTCAGACGCCAGGCGCTGGGCCGAGCAATCTGGCAGCCGCAAACCGAGCTAAAGCGCCTAGGATAGCTCCGGATCAGCCACGAGCAACGGAGCTACCCCAACGGACAGTTACCCGCTGCAGTATGTGCCTACACCATCGGGTCACTTTTCGAGCCCTCTAGATAACATGATTGCTGCGGCCTCACGCTTGGCAGCCATTCCAATGGAAGGAGATTCGATAGAGGCAGTTGAGACACAGCGGGCGAGAGATCTTCTTCAAACCGCCGTAGTGCAGCAACAGGCTTATTCATATAGCCGGGATAGAATCCATTCAACCCCTCGTCCGAGCCCAAGTTATAGCAGGCGGATGGACAAACCGGAAGTATCTAGCAGCGCGCGGCATCGCAATGCTCAGGAGGTGGTGGATCATGGCAGGGCACGAAGGGATGGTGCTTTGGGTCGTTATCAACCCGCCCCGGTTCAGCCAGCAGTGTCGGTTGACAGAGGCACCGGGCTTGCTTTCAGTTCCTGGTGAGTACCGTGCCTTATTCCGGCACTCCGTAACGTACGTCTGCCCAAGGATTTCAAGGGTCCACCCAAAGTACCTAACTACACGGCGGATCAGCCGCCTAAGGCGTGGGTCGAGACTTATGAGATGGCAATGGAGATGCTGGATGTAGATGAAGCAGCTTGTGCAAAGTACTTCATGATGATGTTGGAAGGAACAGCCTGCACTTGGTTGAAAAATCTGCCAGCTAATTCCATCGAGTCATGGGATCAGTTGAAGGCCCGGTTTATAGCCAATTTTAAAGACACGTGCAAACAGCCCATGTCCAGTGTAGATCCGGATGCTTGTGTTCAGGGTGAGAACGAGTCCACAACTCATTGGGTGCGCCGGGTCTCAGAAGTTTTGCACTCGTCCGACCGAATTAACGCTGGCCAAGCGATTATGACACTGGAACATAATTGCCGGTTTAAGTCACTGAAGGAGAAGTTGGGACGGCTCAAGCACCACTGCAACGACCTGGGAACCCTCATGGCAGCCTTGGTAAAGTATGCCAATTCTGATAATACCAAGGATCCCGATTCTGATAATGAGAAACAGGAAAAGGGAAAGAGGAATGGCAGTGCGAAGGGACAGCGGCACAACCAAGGAGGACATGGGAATAATGGTAAGCGTAAAGCGGATTCAGATTTTGTAGCTAATGCTAATGTGCAGCCTCGTAAGGGTAAACCGCCCCAGCGCGGTGGGGCGATGAATCTGGAGCGCTTGTTGAATCAGCCCTGTCCAAAGCATGGGACCAAAGAGGTCCCTGCAACACATCTCTGGAATGATTGTAACATAATGAAGGAGTTCAAAAATTCTAATCTCTTCCGGTATGATCAGGGTCCGTCGGGCGGTTCAGGTCCAGGTTTTCATGGTGGCGGCGGTTCAGGCTCTGGGTTTCAGAATAATCATAGCAACCAGAACAACCAAGGTGGTAATAACCAACAGAGTAATCAAGGGAATCAGCAGCAGTCGGGTTACCAGAGTCACCCGAAGCAGCTGAATGGTGGACAATATCATGTATTCACCACTAGTCTGTGCAAGCGTGATCAGAAGCTGCACAAGAGGGTTGAACCAGCAGTTCCACGCTATCTGCGGTGGTCGGAACAGCCTAATGTGTGGAGTAGGGATGATCATCCACCCCGGGGTTGACAATCCGGGTCAGCTAGCTCTGGTGGTGGCACCTCAGGTGGGAGGTTACAAGTTCACCAAAGTACTCATGGATGGAGGAAGCAGTATTAATATTCTGTATTATGAGACATTCCGCCGCATGGGGCTGACAGATAAGAATCTTAAACCGTCCAATACTGTTTTCCATGGTATGGTACCAGGAAAGTCGGCATATCCAGAGGGCAAAATTTCCTTGGAAGTTGTGTTTGGGGATGAACATGATTCCCGGTCTGAGACATTGACTTTTGAGGTGGTGAGAATCCAGAGCCCGTATCACGCACTGTTTGGGCGACCGGCTTATGCAAAATTCATGGCGAGGCCTTGTTATATTTACTTGCAGCTCAAGATGTCGGGTCACAAAGGAACCATCACGGTTCATGGAAGTCGAAAAATCGCTTTGGATTGCGAAGAGAGTGATGCGGCTTACGCTGAGTCGGTTTGTGCTACAGAGGAGTTAAAGTTTTACAAGGAGAATGTTGATCCGGCAGATATGACCCCTCTGAAGAAGCCCACCACTAAGCATGACCCAACCCTACATTTCAAACCGGCTGATGAGACTAAGCTTGTTGACTTTGTACCTGGCGATTCGTCCAAGCAGTTCAGCATCAGCACCAATCTGGATCCAAAATAGGAAAGCGCGCTCATCGAGTTCATCCGTGAGAACCGGGACATTTTTGCATGGAAGCCTTCTGACATGCCAGGTGTACCGAGGGAACTCGCTGAGCACACTCTTAATATTGATCCGAAGTTTAAACCGGTCAAGCAATTTCTTCATCGCTTTAATGAAGAGAGACGCAAGGCAATTGGGGACGAGGTAGCCCGGCTGTTGGCTGCTGGGTTTATCGTTGAAGTGTTTCATCCTGAATGGTTGGCTAATCCGGTGCTGGTTCTTAAGAAAAACGGGACTTGGCGTATGTGTGTGGACTACACGGACTTAAACAAGGCTTGCCCAGCCGATCCTTTTGCTCTCCCGCGTATTGATCAGATCATTGATGCGACGGCGGGTTGTGAGCACCTGAGTTTTTTGGATGCTTATTCAGGGTACCATCAGATTAAAATGGCAGTTAAGGACCAGGAGAAGACAGCTTTCATCACTCCCTTTGGAGCCTTCTGCTATGTTTCTATGCCCTTTGGGCTCAAGAGTGCTCAGGCAACTTATCAGCGTTGTGTGCAAAATTGTCTTCACACGCAGATTGGGCGTAATGTTCATGCCTATGTGGATGACATTGTGGTAAAATCCAGGAAAAAGGAGACATTGATAGCTGATCTCAAGGAGATGTTTGACAACCTTCGGGTTTACAAGATGATGTTTAACTCGGATAAGTGTGTCTTTGGTGTTCCGGCAGGCAAGCTGCTCGGTTTTCTTGTGTCTAACAGGGGCATTGAGGCTAATCCGGAAAAGATCAAGGCAATCACATCCTTGGCTAAACCGACATGTATCAATGATGTTCAGCGTCTCGCAGGCCGGATTGCAGCCCTCAGCCGGTTTATCAGTCGTCTGGGTGAGAAGGCCATTCCTTTGTATCAGATGCTGAAGAAGACAGATGATTTCGTCTGGAGTGATGCGGCCAATGCAGCCTTTGAGGAGTTAAAGCGGCAGTTGGTTGAACCGCTAGTTCTTGCAGCCCCAGTTGATCATGAACCTTTACTATTATATGTGGCTGCTAATGCCCGAGCGGTCAGTGTGGCAATTGTGGTAGAGCGTAAAGAGGCTGGGAAGGAATATCCGATTCAACGACCGGTATACTACATCAGTGAAGTTCTGATCGAATCAAAACAACGCTATCCGCATTGGCAGAAGTTGGTGTATGGGTTTTTTATGGCCAGTCGAAAGCTCAAGCAATATTTTCAAGGTCACCCCATCACAGTGGTTAGTTCTGCTCCCTTGGGCGATATCATTCAAAACAGAGAAGCAACTGGCCGGGTTGCAAAGTGGGCAATTGAGCTTGGTCCACACGGTTTGAAATATGTACCTCGAACAGCCATCAAGTCTCAGGCTCTTGTGGACTTTATCCATGACTGGACCGAGTTGCAAGCACCGGAAGAGAAGCTGGATAATACGTACTAGACTATTCATTTTGATGGATCAAGGCAGTTGGAAGGCTCGGGGGCTGGAGTTGTCCTTACTTCCCCTTGAGGTGATAAAATTTGCTATGTCCTCCGCTTGATGTTTCCTTGTACTAACAATGCAGCTGAGTATGAAGCTCTACTTCATGGTCTCCGTGTGGCTAAAGAGATGAACTTGACTCGAGTTTGTTGTTTCGGAGATTCTGATCTGGTGGCTCAGCAAGTTTCTGGGACTTGGGATTCTAAGGATCCACTCATGGCGGCCTACAGGCGTGAGGTAGATATTGTGGCGGTCACTTCAAAGGATATCAGGTTGAGCATATTTATCGGCGCAAAAATGAAGCAACAGACGCTTTGAGCCGGCTTGGATCTCAGTGCAAACCGGTACCTCCTAACACCTTTTTAGATATCTTGCATAACCCGTCTGTTAAATTGCCAACAGAAGAGGATCTGGCTGTTCCTGATCCGGAGGCTCAGCTGGTGGCCGCTTTACACGTTGTGCCGGATTGGACGGTTCCATATCTGGCGTATATGAGCCGGGGTGAGCTACCAAATGATCAAGTCCTGGCCCGACAGATAGTCCGGCGATCCAAGTCCATGGTTATTCACAATGGCGAGTTACACCGCTGTAGCGTTTCAGGCGTATTTCAGCGTTGTGTTTCTCCGGAAGAAGGCCAAGCGATCCTCCGGGAAATTCATGAAGGGGACTGTGGTCATCATGCCGGTTCAAAGTCCCTAGTTGCAAAAGCTTTTCGTCATGGGTTTTACTGGTTGATAGCTCATGCTGATGCGGAGGATCTGGTAAAGCGATGTGATGCTTGTCAAAAAATTTCACGCAGAGCTCATGTTCCGGCTCAGGAACTACGGATGATTCCCATCACTTGGCCTTTTGCTCCTTGGGGGCTTGATATGGTGGGACCCTTTAAACGTTCCCAGGACAAGAAGACCCACCTGTTGGTAGCAGTTGATAAATTCACCAAGTCGGTTGAAGCGGAGCCTGTTAGCAAGTGTGATGCAGCTATGGCGGTTCCATTTCTCAAAAAGATTATTTTCCGTTTTGGCTTTCCACACAGCATCATCACAGATAATGGTACCAACCTTTCCAAAGGTGAGATGGAGGATTTCTGTCAGAGAGAGCACATCCGGCTTGACCTAGCATCTGTGGCGCACCCTCAATCCAACGGTCAAGCAGAGCGAGCTAATCAAGAAATTTTAAAGGGTCTTAAACCCCGGCTCATGATTCCCTTGAAGCGGACGCCGGGTTGTTGGGTGGAAGAATTACCTTCTGTGTTGTGGAGCATCAACACCACCCCCAATCGATCAACAGGATACACGCCTTTCTTTATGGTATACGGGGCAGAGGCAGTTCTCCCAAGTGATATACGTCATGATTCGCCCCGGGTTGCTAATTACGTTGAAGCGGACAATGAGCAAGCCCGCCAAGAGGCACTGGACCTGCTAGATGAGAAGCAGGATATGGCTTTGGCATGATCGGCGGTTTATCAACAAGACCTATGGCGTTATCACAGCCGCCGGGTTAAGACAAGAGCTTTTCAAGAAGGTGACTTGGTGCTCCGGCTTATCCAGGATCAGACCGACATACACAAGTTATCCCTGCCTTGGGAAGGACCCTTTGTGGTCAGCAAGAATCTGCACAACGGATCATACTACCTCATTGACGTTCGAGATGACTCACGCAAATCTGAGGAGGAGACCCGGCGGCCCTGGAACATAGCTCTCCTCCGGCCTTACTACACTTGAGCCATAGGCTCTTTTTATGTACATATTTTGACAATGTATATACTATCATCAATAAATAAATCAGCATCCTTGCTCTAAAGCGGGGCCTCTGCTGTTTTTTCTCAAATATTCTTTGAGCTACATGGGGGCTTCAGCTGACAAAGCGGAGTACTACCTGTTAAACCGGCTATCACGCCACAAAGCTTGGGAGCTTCACACCCAAAGGGCCAAAGAGAGTTTAGATGCTATGCACAACTCAAACATAGGCACCTAATGAGCACAGCTCATCACGTTACTTGGGGGCTCCTTGGTCCAATACCAAGAAGTTTGAATGGACCCTTGTAGCTGGGTATCGACCCACGGCTTGGAAGCCTGGTATATTTACCTAAAACCCCGAGTTAACCTGCCTTCATCAAGTAAGACACTCCTATCCAGGTCATCCTGGCACGGCCCTCTGAACGTTTGACAGTTACTCTCCTTGAGACCCTGCACTTGTCAAAGTTAAAATGGTGATTGGTTAGTTGGAGGTCCATCTTAAAAGGCTTTGTTAAATGGTTCAACTCAGTGGCCTGGCAGCCCACAAAAAGCCTCGAATTTGGGCCTGGCAGCCCCCAAAAAGCCTCGACTACACGTTTTCATTCGAGTTTTGCTGAATTTTATGTTAAATCGATTTTCTTGGTTGGATCAGTCATTTTCTTAGCCCGGTATTCTTTAAACCGGCTTGGTTTGCAGCTACATGTTGACAGACCTTATTCTTAAACCGGAGTTTCTTAACCCGGCCAGACGTTGACTACCTGTCAACAGCCCGGATCATCTGGCGTGAATCATCACCCGGTATGACTTACTCTACGACATCAGAAAATGATGGAGATACAAATAATCCAGATTTGGGTTTTTTTACCCTTATTACAATACAAGTTGGCCAGCCAACTAACCAGGGATCTTATATCACCGGTATGTATAATTTCATATTTTTATGATTTGATTATCAATCCAGCCTATTTTGGGCATTATGACCCATCCGGCGGTAAACCGCTAGGACCCTTTTGTCTTTTTATGTACACAGGAGTTGCATATTCTGATACTTGGAACAAAATTGACATTGATATGGCGAATCTACACAAAATATCTCCTTTTGCACGATGGCAGCAGATCATCATAAGTTTTTGCTACCCTATTACAAGGCACTCCAAGGCCCAAAATATGGAATTGTTTTCACATGGACAGTTTCTGACATATCAACTGCCTTGACGGATTAAGCTTCATCACCAGGTTGATGTGAGGTAGATGGGTCATCTGGCGTCGGTTCAGCCTCCTCCTCATCCAATGGATGGAAGTCATTGGTGGTCCAATCAATCCGGGTCAAGGCCTGAAAGACACCCTCTTCACTTATAAGCTCAGCCGGGTCAACATCAGGGGCGTAAGTATGCTTACGAATTGGTGGAATAAGGTTCTGCACTTCCGGAATCACAGCTTCAACCCGTCTGTTGTTTGCATCATAGAAAGATCGGTGAACCGTCAGGTTTGCCTCTTCTGCTAGTTGACTCGCCAAAGGACACATCTCCCTTGTTACCCGTTTGAGGGCGTCATTGTCAAATTCTTCATCGTTTTCTTGTGCACTGGGGAAGCCTTTGGCTATATCAGCCGGATCAAGATCAGCTATCCATGCCTTGGCTCGAGTCAGCACCAGCAAAGTGCCTGCTCGAGCAGCGGATCGCTTCAGCTCTTCTATTTGTGCTGGCGTCATTAAGAGGTGATCGAGCGTGTCCTTGATAAGTGTTGGTGCCGCATTGTCATAAGAAGTTGCGCATATAACCCGTTGAGCGCCGGTATACAGCTGTTCAATCAGTGTATATGCAGCTTTGAGCTTCTTCCGCATGTCAGAACCTAGATGAGCAATGCGACTACCTATATCGGTTCAGGAAATGCATGTTAAAGCGATGAAATTTCAAAGAGTCATAAAACTTTGGCAACCACTGCTTACCAAATATTGCAGAGGTCATGGCATTGATTTGGCGCTTCAATCCAGACAGTTCTTCTGTCACCGGTTCAAGAGCTGCTTCAGCAGTCTCCGCCCGCTTCACCAGTCCGGCCTTTTCGGTGTCCCAGTTGGCCTGTTCAGACTTAAACCATTCTTTAAGCTGCTCCATGGTGGTCAATGCGGTTTTCAGCTCATCCTAGGCCTTGGTGGTTTCTTCTTGTTGGGTTTTCAGATTTGCTTGAAGATCAGCAATTTGCGAGATTTGTTGATTTATTTCACTCTGCAACAATAAGAGAGCATGTCAATATCTTTGTTCAAGTCCCAAGCATATAACCAGTTATACACTTGGCACTTGGGGGCTAATGCAGATCATTTTTATGCGGGTACTTGAAGTCCCAAGGATTAATACAAGTTTTAATCATGGCACTTGGGGGCTAATGTGTGTTTGATCAGACATAAAGGAAATTTCACAAGTTACCGTATGGAGTATACAAAGTCCCGGTTTGACTTTCTCAAGACAAACCGGCCCTTGGGGGCTACAATGCAATGAAGGTACAGAACAAGGAGCAATAATGTTTACCTCATAGCGCTCCTTCATCAGATTTACTAAACCGGCTTCATAATCACGGCTTGTGTACAGCCGGTTCAGGAAGCCGGAGTGAAGATCTTGAGCAGAGAGATCGCTATAAGCAGACAAATCAGTCTTCCCCTTCCCCTTGCTCATGGCAGCAAATTCATCCTTGGCAGTGTGCTTTGATAGAGCAACCGGATTACCAGGGGCGTTATATGCAGTGCCCGTAACAACAACGTCATCATCCTTGGCCGGGCTGGAAGAATCAATATTCTGAACAGGACTTGGTGCTTTCATGGCAGGGCTTGGCGGTTTGTTAGTTAGACTTGGCGGATCAGCAGTTGAGCCCCGTTGTTCCACTGCTAGACTTGGAGGAGCAGGAGGATGTGAAGTGTCAGCTTCTACATTCGGTTCAACTTCTGGCGGGTTAGCATTACCATCTTGGTTCTGCCCAGCAGAGCTGTCCACGGCAACTTCAGGGTTTTCGTCATGATGCTCTGGCGTCTTTTCTGGATCAACTTCAACAGTAGGGTCGCTGGTCTTGGCCTTCTTGATTAATCGAGCCTTGGCGCTACAACATCAAAAGTTAGAGTATGGTAAACAGACAAATAAAGAAATAAACTGTAATACTCACCCAGCGACAACTTTGAGAGGAGGCAATTGAGTGGTTGACGAACCGCCAGACGAGTTGGAAGAAGCCTGGTAATTCAGGTCAGACGGATTGAGAGGGCATCGGAAGAAACCTTTCAAAGGATAATGTTTTTCAGGAGAACAAGTCACCTCTGGACGGTGTTTCCGGGAGGGCGTATCAGCTAAACCGGACGAAGTGATTTGTTGACCACTATGCCGGGTTGTGCGACGTTCTTCGACTTGCCGTGTCTTCAAAGAAAATTTTGGATCCAAATGAGCAAGGGGGTGAGATTGTTTTACTTTCCGGACTGTACGGCGAATTCTTTGAACCGGTACAGGATCTGAGTCGGAAGAAAGAAGAATTACCTCAACATGATCTGCATGGCTGGCCTCAGCGTCATCCTGAAGATAGTCATTGTCAATAAGATGTACGAAAAAGGAACCAAGTGAGTCAAGTTCTACCTCAGCATCTGATTCCTCCTCCTCCGGCGGGTCAGAAGACTCGGCGGTTTTCTTCTTTCCAGGTTTCTTGGTGGCCTTGGTTTTTACACGAGGAGCCCGGGCCGGTTTAGTCCGTTTCCAGAAAGAGTTGTTGGCCTGAAATTAAGACAAAGAAAGGTTAGTAGACAGTCAATACGGAAGCAAATCAGTAAAGTATGTACATGAACTTTACCGTCGGCGGTTTATTGGAGACGTAGAACGGAGCCAAACCGGTTTGGCTGCATGCAGAGATCGGTCCATCAAGCATCCTCTTTACACATTCGGCGATTTCAAGGTTGGTCATTACTACTTCGTGATATCGTTGAGGGTCTTTTACATTGCCAGTATACTCATGCATCAATCCGGGGCGGCGGCTCAAAGGAAAAATGCCCCAAGAAACCCAGCAGCGGATAAGATCAATGCCAGTTAAACCATTGGCCATCAGAGCCCGGAGCTTGGCAAGTTGAGGAGCAAAATTCTTCCGTTCTGCGACGGTTAAACGTGGAGGCAATGGGTGGCCATTACTAAGCCGATGAGGGCGGTAACCCAGCAAGGGATTTTCTCCATCAGGAGTAGTGTTCCAGCAGTAAAACCAGGTCTGGTTCCAATATTTAGGATGGCTATGATGTTTGGCATGAGGGAAATCAACTTCTTTCCTTTTTTGAATTGACATGCCACCAAGCTCTGTGTTGGGACCATCTGAGAATTCTGTGCGGCAGTTCAGATGAAAGAAATCCCGAAACAACTCCACGGTTGGCTCTTCTTGAAGATAGACTTCGCAGAATACTTGAAAGTTGCATATATTTGACACAGAGTTCGGACCAATATCTTGCAGATGGAGTTGGAAGCTTGCGAGGACATCCTGGAAATTTTTTGATCCGGGCGGACTGAATCCCCGATCTAAGTGTTGCATAAAAACAATCACCTCTCCTTCTTGAGGTTCAGGTGGACATTCCGATTCCAGAACTCGCCAGTGGAGAACCCTTTTTGAGGCTAAGGCACCAGTGGTGACATAACCATTGATATGTGTCTCCGTGATCCGGGACGGAACCCAATTGCAAGCAGAAAATTGCTTCGACATTCCGGAAAGAGGAACTGAAAGTAAAAGTGCCGGTTTAAGGTGTCTAATTCAGTGTTAAACCAGAGAAGAATACTATGCAAGTTTAGTTGGCGGTTTAATAGAGGGCTAATGATATATGGCGGATTGACTATCAAAGGGTTAAACCGCCTGTAGGCAAAAGGGCCATTATTCGAAGTATTGACAGAAACAGGTTTCACACAATGGTCAAATTTATTTGGATCTGCCACACATCCGTAAAGCAATTTTCTCTATGAGCTCTACAGGTGCTAAATAGAGCAGGGAAGGCCATGTACTCTACAGAGGTAAAAGAACGATCTGCTAGCATTAAAAATGGACGCATAGTACCTACTGCATGAGATCTACACTATTATTGGGTCAAAACTATCACGGCAGGTGGAAGAACAAAGAAGGATGAAGAACTGTGCGGAAGAACTCGGGAACCCTAGAAACAGATCTAAAGACGGAGGAGAAAGGAAGTTTACCACTGCAGATCTACTGTGGAAGAAGGGCGACGAAAGTCTGGTCCGTTTCAGGTTGATGCAGCGGCCTTTGTCGGTGCAGATCTTGAAGGTCGCGGACAGCGGCAGAGCTCCCGAGCTTGGGCATCGTGAGGAAGAAGAAGGCACATAAGGGGAAAAGAGAGAAGGCCCCTCGGGCCTTATTTATAAAGGAGAGAGTAAAAACGGCAGGCGCGGGAATCAAGAAGCTTGAAACGGCAGAATGAGTGCGCATGTCGCCTCGATTTTCGGGATAACCATTAAGTGAAGGGAATCTTTTTTAATTATTGTTTACAGAGATGATGTCATGATGGACCGTTGTTGCGTTCAGAAGATGACGTCACGGCGGTTTACAAAGTTTCAGGAGAAGACAATATGGTGGTTTACGAAAATACAAGAAGATGCCTGTAAGAGATATTTGAAGTATTGAAGATTGACACGAACAAATTCAAATCAATCTGGGGCCTAATGTGGAGGATATAGCTACTGAGTATAAATCGGCCAGGAGGGCCCGGTTCACCCTCGACTATGTTGAAGCCCATGAAGATCCAGAAGATGGCGCTTTACTAAAGGAAGCATAGAAGCCCGAAGCCCAAAGGTGGATTAGGGCCCATAGTGGTAAACCGCCATGACTATGTAAACTTGTAGTATAAGTTAGGAAAGGAGAGACCGAGCCGGACACTTTGTATGAGTTGGCCTCGGGGCTCTGTAAACCGGCCGGGCGTCAACCTGTGTATATAAAGGGACAACCCAGCGGCGGTTCAGAGACAACAACTCGAGACTTAGGCAAGCGTATTCCGCTCCCTGATCATCGAAACCCAATCAATCCCATCACAACTAGACGTAGGCTTTTACCTTCATCGAAGGGGCCGAACTAGTATAACTCCCGTGTCCCTTGTCCTGTTTAACCCCTTCAAGCTAACCTGTTGCGATGGCTCCACGACTAAGTCCTTTCACGAGGACATCTGACGTGATAATTCCACGACACCAACCCCAGCCGATAGTAACCCGGTTCCTGTTGACACAGCACCATCTCCACCACAGAGCTCCCAAACAAGAGCAGTTAGTAAGGCAGCTCCAGTGCCCAAAGGGCCAGTACTATCACGGCGAACCCCAACTCCACCAGTTAGTACGCCTATTCCTGTGGAGGAAGCACAACCGTCCAGTCGTAGTTTAGCATCTATCGCATTTGATGTTGCTAAATCGTATGTGCGTATCTTCCCATCTTGGAAATATTATACTGAAGATGAAGGAAAATGTCAGTTGCAGGTGTTTTTCCAGGAGTTATGTGTAAGTAATTTTATTCATGGCAATTACTTTGCTTCGTCCCATACATCCTATCTCCATGATGGTTATAATACATCAAATTTTCCCATTTTTCTCTATAGAGAAGGACCGATTTGGAAACTCAGGATGAGGTAACCTGTGCTAATACCTCGGCTATCTTCAAGAATGCTTGGTGGCAGTATCGGAATTACCTGAAGAAAACATACTTCACCGGCAAAGAAACTCATCAAATTCCCTTACGTTCTCCTGAGACACATTTACTGGACGATGACTGGTAACGCCTTGTTCTGTACTTGTCCCGAACCAAGAATGTGGTAAGGTCTATGAGCTCATTTTTCTATTTTTAAGTATTATATTCTTGTGTCTTACTGTACTCTGTTCATGTAGAACAAGTGCCTAAACCTGAAGAACAATTGTTCTAATTTAAGATTCCATTGTTATCATAGTTCAAAAAAGCGCTAGGCGTTAATTGTGCGTTTTGCCACCGCCTTGCACTTACTGCCAAAGCGCATGCTTATGCGCAGTTATGCACAGATTAAGCGTAGTTATGCGCAATGCGTTTTGCCAACGCCTAGAGCCTAGGCGCGCTTAAGCGCTTGCTTAGGCGCGCCTTTTTTAACTATGATTGCTTTGATCTTGTATCATTGTATTTACTCATACAAACTTATTTTTAAATTGAAGGATCCAATCGAAACTCCAATGGCACGGCAGGTATGTCCACGCATGTTTCTTTAACAGGTTTGCTCTTATCAATAGCTCTTTTGATTTCAATTTCAATTGTGTATACAGTTGACTTTCATATCATGCACATTACTAGCATCACAACAGAGCCAATAGTGTTGTTGTACATGTAGACCAGTGGTACCCATCTGAAATCTTGTTGTGCCGTGTAGTTTCCCACGCTTTGTATTATTTCACTGCTGCTTTGTCTTGAACTGATATGATTTGAACCGTGTCTCTATTTTGATTTGGCAAGACAATGCAGTGACCATAGGACATAGATATATGTTTGTTTGATGCTTTTATTATGTACTAGTACTTGGCAATAGAAGACTTGGTAGTTTAATCCTGTCCACCTTACTAATGAGCTGGTTCACCGAAATGAGTTTCATATACTAGTACATGCTAAATTTCGTATGTGTCTGCTTGTTTCTTCTTTTAGAATGCTGACAGAATATTGGGGAAGAGTGCCATATTAAGCCGTAAAGGAAGTAATGCAGATAAGGTTCAGGATAGTGACACATCCTTGTTGGTCTCCAACAAAGCTGATAAAACAGCTAAGGAAGACTATCTTGAAGACAGCGAGATAACCCCAAAGTCCTGTCTTGGTTTAGTGTTCGAGTTACTCGCCACTACCGCTTGCACAAGCTATTCAAACTCACTGTCTGAATCAGTTCGGTTTCTTGAGTCTCAACTACAAGATGAAAGACATCGATCAGCTGTGCTGCGACAAGAAGCGGAAGGACTGCGGAAGTCCCTGGAGCATTCAAATGCATACTTTCTGGTGCAACAGCAAGCGTTGGAGGATTTTAGCGCCAAACAGGACAAAGCTAATCAGCTTGCTAAGCTTATTGCCAGCATGGTGGATACCCAGGATAACATTTCTTGAGCTCTTCTGAAGTTGTTTCAGTTATGCTCTTGTTTTGCTGCCGCGTTTATTTGCACTGGTGGCCAATTTTGACGGCCAGTGTATGTAATATGTTGCTTTGTTCCCTATATTTGCACTGGTGGCGAACTTTGATGCCCAGTGGATGTAATATGTGTAATAGCGGTAATAGGCTAGCCTTAATTGCTTGCTTATTTATTTCCTTATTGTCTTGTTTAGTTGTTTTCTTGTAGTCACTACAGTTCTTTTTCTGTGTTTTTCTACTGGCCACAATAGCCTATTTTTGGTAACTAGGCCAAAATAATCATGGCAACACACGGGCTGTTGTAACCATGGGCCTCATGCAGGCCGTATGATCCATGGGCCTTCGTTTGGCCGTAGGACCATTGGCCTTCTATACGCGCCGTAGGATCCATCGGCCTTCTATACGGGCCTTAGGGATCAATGGGCCTTCTACGGGATGTAGTGTCCATGGGCCTTCTACGGGCCGTACGATCCATGGGCCTTCTACGGGCCGTACTATCCATGGGCCTCATACGGGCCGTACGATCCATGGGCCTTCTACGGGGCGTATCATCATTTCACCAATATGGGCCGTATTATTCGTGGACCATAACGGGTCGTTAATAGGCCGTATTTGATAACTCTATGAAAACAGCCCAACGGGTTTTTTTGACATGAAAACGGCCCAATGTATTAACGGTCCGCAAACGGGCCGACTGTAACGACGGGCTGAATTTGGCCCACAAGCAGAAAATGACAGTAATGGGCCGTATGTAACCGAATGCTGCAAGTGAGCCCAAGAAGCAATGGGCCCTGAGAAGGCCGAAAGATAACTTGGGCTGGAAACGGCCCAATGGAATAACGGGCCATTAATGGGTATAAAGTGATACACTGTTCATTATGGCCCAGTTTCACCACGGGTCGTTAATGGGCCAAGAATTACAAAGGTCCTCATATGTGCCGAAAGAAGTCATGGGCCACACATGGGCCGGAAGTTAAAACGGGCTGAATCATATTGGACGGCCCAGATAACACTACTGGGCCTAATTCGGATAGGGCGTAACGGGCCCTGGGTTAGCAGGTTGTAAATGGGCTATATGCGAACAGGCCGTTAACAGGCTTTCCGTGGGCTGGCCCGCCACCTTTTGACCAAGTCAAACGGGCCGGCCTTTTCACAGGAATGGGCCTCTGTTGGGCCGTGCCACGTGTCTCCGTATCATAGGCGACTTCGGTCCAATGAGCGGATGACATCTGTCCCAACGGTGAGCCGACACGTGTTTCCTCCAGCCAATGATGATTTTACACGTGGAAAATCCCCATTGGTCGGGGCTGTTAACGGGTTATCGGATCCAAAACCCGACCCGATAGCTTAACGGCGTTCCGTTACGGTGGATGCCACGTGTCGGTCACCCTTGACGAAAGCACTTCTGTGACGCGTGATTTATCGTCATGGAAGTGGACACTTCCGTGATGATAATTTTGGTAATGTCATGGAACACTTCTACGACAGCACGGGTATGACTATCTTGATTCTGTCATAAATTTGTCATGGATGTACATGCATGACAAAAAACGCGACCTACTGTGACAAACACGTATCATCACGGAAGTGTATTTTTTTCGTAGTGTATGAGGCCACACTGTTAAGTACTTTCTCAGATTATTTCAACTGCTTAGATGCCTTGGCAACTTAAATATAGTGGTGGTACACTCCCATTCAACTAGGGTGTCAACTGGGTCCCGTTTAATCCCGATTAAAGTCCACTAGTGGTATGATAGTTCAAAAGAGTTCTTTTTTTGATGAAAATGAACTAGGCAGCTAGCAAAAACTAACTACATGGGACTAGCGGATGTCGTTTATTTTCCACTTAGATCTCTAGTTTCACCTTACCATTTTAATTTCTTTTCGGCTGATGCTGCTTCGAACCATTTAAATATAGCTTGCCATGCTCGACAATAATTCATATGTCGTTTACCATGTAAGCTTACTGCCTGGATCATGCGATAACTATCTCTTACTTATGTCCAGCGGAAACCTTTTAGGATGTCGTTCACACTAGGACACAATGTACAACCCCAGAATCTATTTGTGGAAGCAGTGCGCCATCCATGTTACCAGATGGTAGCAGTTCAGAGGCAACACCGCCGGAGAGCAGTCTGAGCACAGATATTATAGTTCTTGAGGCTCTACTAGAGGCAAAAAGAGATGGTGTGGCTGCCATGAATGAGGTAATCTTGATCTTGAGGCTGGAAATTATGCAATTAGAGGCACGCATTATGCAAGCAACCCAAGAATTGGAGGAAGTAAGAATGTTGCATTTGAAGACGGAGGAGGTCCTGCTGTTTCTGCTATCTGAAGCCCAGGGTAATCCCAGTTCTTCTTTAGATACCATTTGAAATTGTCATTAGATTATTTTACTTGCATGTTCTGTCATGTCTCTGAATGGATTATGTTGTAAGACCCCTTATGTTGTCCATGTGTTGTAATGATCCGAATTTTTTAGGCGAGGTAATCCTCAGTACTTGTATGATTGACATAAGGTGAAGTGTTTTTCGTGTGAGCATATTGTATTGGATGAAATAACTGTTTGACTCAAAGTGTATCCAACCTACTGAATTCGAAGATCACGACATTTCTAAATCATAATCATATATAAAGGTGGAACAAATCTTTGTTGTGGTTTTGAAGAAATAAATAACAAAACATAGAATTATCTGTGGATATTCGTAATCGAATACAAATTGGATTTGAATTTAGTTGCCAGGGCCCAGGGCAAACGTGAATGCTAATTCTCCCAAGTTTTGAATGAAGCGGCTAAACACCCACTACCATTTGTGGGCTGCCCGAAGCAAGTGTTTGCGAGATGGAAATTACTGTCTACCCCTGACACTTGACATCCTTATCGACCGGATTTACACTGTTATCGATAGGGGTAGACTAGTAACTTCAATCAGACATGACACGACCGCCTCTGAGCCCATTCAGACACGGTGGGCGTCAAACGTGAGCGGCAAAACACATTTAATTCAAGCTCATCTGAAAGACATGTGTCTCTCACTCCATTTCCCCATTCATACACGATGGGCAGCAAAACAAACTCTCCTCGTCCGAAATCTATGTAGGCAAATATTTAAAATAGGGGCAGATGTGTAACTTCCCTCAGACGTGACACAACTGCCCTACCTGTCAGCCCTTTTCATACACCGTGGGCGCCAACCGTGGGCGGCAAAACACCCTCTCCTCGCCCGAAATCGTTACCGGCAAATATTTGGGAGATGCGAGATTACCGTCCTATCCCCAACCGACGTGATGTCTGAAATTTTAAACGGGGATAAGTTCGTAACTTTCCAACATTTCAGACAAGCGTGTCCCAAAGTTTGAGATCCCCCCTCCCCCTCCATTTCCCCATTCATACACCGTCCGCGCCACGACAACCTTCCCACTACGACAAGCCTCCTCCGTCCGCCACCCCATCCTCCACCTTGTCGGAGCTGCTACCCCTACCTCATTGTCCACTGCAAGAGATGGACGTCTCTCATCCATCGCGTCAGACCAGGATCATTCCATCGCGTCCTCTCGCTTCATCGGCGCCGTCGTCCACCTTGTCGTTGCCGCTCTTATGACCGCCTCGTCCACGGCAATAGGATTTATCCCCCAACCCGGTCGTCTGCCGTCTAAAGTCTTCTTCCCCGCCGCTGACATCCATCGCACCCTCAACGTATCAGCAGGGGCCTACACGGCATCGCAAGAGAGGTGGTACTCTTCCATATGTGCTTAAGTTATTGATCTCACCCGGAAAATAGATCGTAAATTGTTTACTATACTTCTCTTGTCCGTACCAAATCATAGTGGCTAGTTGAAAGGAAACATTGGTTGCAAAGTAGCTTTGTCCGGTTTGCACCTTCAGATCCTCCATGGCACAGTCACTATACTCGTAAAGCTTATGGTTTCCCCCCTTTATATTCACTACTATCATCGTAGGTTCTTCGTGTCGTGCTAGAACTGCTCCTCAAGACCTCAACCCATCAAGCAAAACAACATGCCACTCATAATTCCAAATCTTAGGTGTTGAAATACGAATCTTATATGATGCTCATATCACTAAAACAGAAAATGTTTAATTGGTCACATAATGTTCCTATATTCATTTCAAAAAGCATGTGCGCCACTCACTGGTCCAGCTAGTTCCACTTTCCTGATTTTACTCTTGATGCTTAGGGGTTTCCCCTTTTATCTACTCTACTATGATCTGTGTAGGTGCTTTCTGTCGTACTAGCATTACTCCACCCTTCAAGCTAAATAACACAACACTCAAAATTCCAAAGCTTAGTTGTTCAAATGTGATTGTGATATGATGCTGATATTAGTTAGCAGACACATTTAATTGGTTAGTTAAAGGTCCCACTTGACTTTCCAAATTCATGTCATGACATATAGAGAGACAATAGAATTGCATTTTTTTGTCACTTGTTGACTGTACTTTCTTGTCCATACCAAATCTTAGTTGTTATTTCAAAGCAAACATCGGTTGCTAACTACCCTTTGCGCGGTTTGCATCTTCAGATCTACCATCCCACTGCCACACTATACTCATCATGCTTACGGTTTCCCCATTTTATGATGACCATGATCAGCCTACGTGGTTCATGTCCTAATAGCATTGCTCCACCCATCGAGCTAAGCAAGCTTAGTTGTACAAATTCAAATCTGATATTATGCTGATATTAGTAAAACTGAGAGATGTTTAATTGGTCAGCTAAATGTTCCTACTTCAGTTTCGAAATGCATGTGAGCCACATATGGAGAGACCGGAAGGAATAGTATTTCTCTGTGCGCTCTGGTTCATCATGGGTGGCCAATCGACATTGTATAGAAAGACTTGTAATATCTTCAATCTACTTGCTCTTCTGCTCTTCTTTAAGATGATCCTCTTCTCTTCTTTAATAAGTACGTTCCTTGTTGGGAAGAGTAGCAGAGACATTTTCGGTCGACTGGTCAGGTCGAGTTGTTCTCCCTTAGTATATTTTGAATCTGTCAAGTCAAGTCGACTTGTTCTTCTTTACTATATGTTGAAGATGTCATCTGTGAAGTATCATCACTTCTCGAGCTCTCATATTTTGAGTAGTAGGTCACATTATATTAATGCACACACCATATTACAACATGCATGGCATCTCTCAGAAGAATTGCAGAGATAACACAAAGGGGTTTACAGGGAGGCAGTATTTGGAATCACTTCTGCATTACAAAGATAATCTCACTTGTTTTTATGGTTTCATGCATGTCAGGTATTGAACATTATCAAAATGAATACGAGAATGGGCACATGAGAGGAATATTGTGGAGCAATCCACTAGCTAACAAACTTGGCATGGTGGAGGATGGCCTATCTTATTCACCCATCAAGGTGCTTGCTCTAAATTGGTAAGGTTGTATTGGTCGCACATATTTTGCATCTGACCTCTTGCATTACTTCTACTTTGTTACACCATCTGCTAGTTTAAGCATCATATATGAGTATATGCCATACCTATCTATTTTTTCTACATATTCCATGTGTCGTCATACTATGTTTTTCCAGTCAAATGTTGTTCTTTCGTAATAGATGTCCAAAAGGAAGAGGGTGAGTGTATATCCTCAAGGAGTACAAACTAGATATTTGGAAAAGGTAATGATACATGTTAAATCAGATAGATCAGCAGCCACAGAAAACACAGGCCCAACTGTACCACACTTTACCCCTACTCCACTAGCCAAACCCCTATTAGAACTGCTGAGAGCCCAGCATCAGGTACTGTCTATGATATCAATTCAAAATTTGAACTCCTAAATTTCTGCATGTGCCTTACCTTCTCTCTTGTATGAAAACTAATTTCAGATGAGTCTCCTTGCCCAAACGATCATAGGATCTCACAACAATACTGGGCTCTGCATTGCTCTTGCCAGTACCTCTTGCCCTTTGTCAACATACTTACACTCATTGCTGTTTGATTATGTAGCACCAGTGTAAATGCTCGCTTCTTTATCCTCCCTTTGCTTGAAATTATAAGGTCTATATTAACTCTTAGATAAATGTAGAATTAACACAATGGTTATGAAGTTTTGGATTGCTCATGCAAGTACATGTTGTCATGTACTCCCTCTGTATCAAATTAATTGTTGATCAATTGGATGTATTTAGAACTTAATAGTGCTAGATACATCAATTTGAGCGACAAGTAATAACGGATGGTGGTCGTATTACTGTACTTGCATCGCGAGATAGTTGATTGTCTAGCATAACTCTGCATCTTATCTACCCTGCCCTCCACTTTCTCCAAATTATCATATCTACATTTACTCTTACAAAAATGTTGAATAAAGCCAATGCCACTTCACATGTTGATGTTTGCATTCCTCTTGTCAGTACCTTTTGCCTTGTAACATTGTACTTAATTAATTGATATTTGATTATGTATCATCAGTCTGCACCTGAGCTTCATTATCCTCTATTTCTTCCAATATTATTTGATCTATATTTACTCTTTGCAAAATGTAGAATAATGGCAACGCTTATAAAGAATTTTCTTTGGGGAATTTATTGAATTATCCTTCCATCAACATGGAGAAGGGCTTTGTCCAGCCCGTGTTAACATGTAATGTAAGTTCATCATTCTCAAGCCTTCAAACTTTGTTCTAGTATAGATTTGGATAGGCATCATTTCCTCCATTGTTTGTTTACTTTGCTGTTTACATCTGATAGGATGTTTGCAACAACTACCAGTTTTAGATTGTAGTTGTAAAAACATGTTCCTTATGGATAACATATCCATTTATTTTCTTATATAATCGTGAAACTTGTTACATGTCTCCTTGTTTCTCTTTCAGAGTCGTATCTCTTATGCTAGGCAGAACTTTAGGGAAGATAGTTAGCCAAACCATCTTGAGGACAGCGAGATGACGCCAAGGTCGTCTCTTGATGAAGATAGTGAGTTGAAGCTACTCACCAGCAGGTGTAAGACAACCAGTATGCAGTCGCTGCCTCAATCAGTCCGACTTCTTCAGTCTCTACTTAAAGTGGAAAGGCTTGCTTCAGCTCAGCTCCTACTTGAAGTCAAAGATGCAATGAAGATGTCAGAGGACTGCCTTGCGCATTATGGTGCCATACAGCTAGGGATGGAGCATCTATCGTTGACACAACTAAGGTCTCATCAGCTTGTTCGGCTACATGCGGGGCCTGTCCTGGCCAGGCCTAGTGCCTTCTGAAGTGCTCTCAGTTTTGTATATTCTTTTGTTGGCGCGTTTATATGCACTGGTGGCGACCTTTGATGCCCATATGTAATCCACGGTCACGTTGCGCTTTATTATCACCGGTAGCGAACTTTGATTCCTAGTGGATGAAATATGTCGTAGTTTCTTTATTGTATAGTATAGGTTTATTCTTTGGTCGGTATGCTGTAATTTAGGCCGGAAGGTTCAGTGGATCTCAGGGTTGTCGGTCTTCAGGCCGGCCCGTTACTCATATGGGCCAAAACATGGGCCTATAATCATCTTGGGCCATTAGCAGGTCTAAACCTATAGTAGTTTCCCGCCTTTAACGGGCTGTGTAAAGTTCTGGCCAGCTAGGCCAGAGAATACCATGGGCTTTTAACAGGCTAAAACCTAGATTGGGCTAGCGTCGAGCCGAAAAATTCATGGGCCAATACAGGCCGAAATTGCCTAAGGCCCATGTTGGGCCCAAATAGCACGAGCAGTTAATAAGCCAAAATATATCTCGAGCCTGTTTGGCCCAATAAAATTATGGGCTTTCGGCAGGCCGGTATCCATGCGGGCCATAGGCCCAAAAGTGTCACAGGCCATTATCAGATGGGTTGTAAGTAGGCCGGATTCAACGCGGGCTGTAATTAGGCCCAACTATTACACGGGCCATTAACAGGCCGATAAGCCAGTTGGGCAGAAATTTATCCATGAAGACTACGGGACGTTAAGAGGCCTAAAGTTACTTCGGACAAGAAATAGCCCAGTTTCTGCATGGGCCGTTAAATGGCCTAAAGTTAAACCGGGTCGACAATGTCCCAGATGCACCACGGGCCGCTAACAGGCCAAAACTATTACCGGGCCGAACTGGTAAAGGGGCATTTAACAGGCTGAAATACAAACCTGTCTTAGAATGGGCCCAAAAGAACAGTCGCCTGTTAATGAGCCTGATCCGATATGGGTCGTAATTTGTCCCAAAACACGGCAGGCTGTGAACAGGCCTGATCTGGTATGGGCCTCAATTTGACCCAAAACATGGCAGGTTGTTAACGGGCCATCCCATGAGTGTCTAAAAAAACATGGTGGGCCTTTAGCTGGGCCGGCCTTTTTACCTCAAATGAGCCACTGTTGGGCTGTGCCACGTGTCGACATATCATAGGCGTCTTCCGTCCATTGTAGGAATGACATATGTCCCAATGATTAGCTGACACGTGCATTATCTGACGAATGGGAATATTACACGTGGAAAATCCCCATCGGTCGGGGCTGTTAACGGGTTATAGGATCCAAACCGGAACCCGATAGCTTAAAGGTGACCCGTTATGGTGGTTGCCACATGTCGGTCACCCTTGACGAAAGCACTTCCATGATGCACGATTTATCGTCATGGAAGTGGACACTTCCTTGATGATAATTTTGGTAATGTCATGCACCATTTCTACGACAGCACAGATATGACTATCTTGATTCTGTCATAAAATCGTCATCAATTTACATGCATTACAGAAAACATAACCCACTGTGACAAACACGTATCATCATGGAAGTGTATTTTTTTGTAGTGTTTGGAGTTTCGGTCGATGCTTCCATATTCAATTACATATGCTTTATTGGTTAGAAAAGTTTGCTTCCATAGTCCCCTTATTTTTTGGTGACTTTGGCATGTAGGCGACATGAGCATGCATCCCCATATTGGTTGCACTGTTAGTTGATTTCCATTTTAGATTGTATATGCATCCTATCAAGATGAGTTGTTCACACCACTTTTTTCATGCTCCTATTTATAGAGCTTCCACATTATACTATATATGCTTCGTCGGTCTAGATAATTGCTTCCATCTCTTAACCAAGTTCTGTGAATTTTGAATTTAGATCATATAAACATGCATCCCCATTTTGGCTGCAGTCTTAGTTGATTTCATTCCCAATTGTCCCTGCTTCCAAATTAAATGAGCCATATTGAGATAGACATTTGTATGCTTCCTACTTGTTGAGGTTTAAAACCGTACTTCATACTATTGTTTACTCCCTTCGTTCCTAAATATTTGTCTTTTTTAGAGATTTCAAATGGACTACCACATACAGATGTATATAGACATATTTTAGAGTGTCGATTCACTCATTTTGCTCTGTATGTATTCACTTGTTGAAATCCCTAGAAAGGCAAATATTTAGGAACGGAGGGTGTATTTCTCATGCATGATGCACACAATCAATCCTATGTTTCTTGCCGGTCACGATTCTTCACCAATGCTGCTATAATATGATTTTGAACATGCTCACATACTTAGGGATGTTTGTATTTAGCTGATTGATTAGCACTTTTTAATTTCAGTTCATGGCTTTGTCAACATGAAGTAGGTTGATACAGATTGTGTCTGCAGGAGTTGCCATACGGTGTTTCGTTTCAATGAGATTGTGAAAGGGTCCAAGCCATAACAGAGAGCCATTGTTCCCAGACGTGGTTTTTGGAAGTTGAAAATATTTATGCGAAGTCGCACTGTTGTATGGTTTTTGAAGCAAACAAGACTAATGCAGGAAACAAAGAATTTGTGCGGTCAATCCGACCATTGTGTACAATGTGACATTTAAAATTCTGATTGATAAATGATTTGTATTAACATAAGAAATTTAAATTATGAGCTCTTGCAGCATGATCATAGTGGTAGTAACCAAAGGAGGGGGGAAGCACGTTTGTAGCATGTTCTAAACATTCCAAATCAATACAGGAAGCATTTTAATAGTCGTGAGTACAAGGAAGCAAATCTGATGGTCTTCGGAAACATGTTTATGACAATATGAAGCCATGTAATGTTGTTTATAACATACCAAAATATGTTATCTAAAAGGCTACTACCAAACTAAAAGTTGGTATCAATTTTTCAGGTCATGCAAATCACATAGAAGAACGAGCGATGTGTTGTGATGTTGGTGAATTAATAGGAAAGGCTAACTTAGTTTGAAAAATCAGGCGTGATTCTTGGTAGTAGTTATTCGAGACTATATCATACAGAATCAAATTTGTAGATACATGTTTTATACGGAAACAAATCTCAACTGCATGGGAAGCAAACTTCTCTGCATCGGAAATAAAAATGTTCTGGCTATATTCTCCCCAAAATAAGAGGGAATGGATACACAACACTGAAGAATAAAATGGAAGCAGTTATTTCTCGAGTGATTTTCGGGAGAGTACTTTCCTTTAGGAAGCAATTAATGGCCACATTAGCTGGAAACGACATGAGGTACACACTTTCTTGGGAGAAATACAACGATCTAGACTCTCTATATCCAACGGTAGAATACTAGTCTGATGGATACTTAGGAATCAGTAGTCTGATTCCTAGCAGTGCCCATTAAACTTTATGGCATGAACAAAGGGAATAAGCCACCACTCAGTGCCAGGTATGGTGTGAGGCCATCAGTTAACCGATGGGGATGGTCTAAGGCTGTTGTATGAGATAGTTGGCCCAAGTATTACCTATAGATTTGTGTGTGAGAAAGTATGGCCTATGTATAGAGTAGACCACCTATATACAAAATATAGGACAAAACCTAGTATTGTTTTCAACAAAGAAAACCATCCTCCGCTTACCCAAAAAACATGTTTAGTTCTGGTATACCTTCATGGTGATACTTGCCAATACATCCTATGTATTAACTCTTGTGGTTGCGATGTATCATGTTGCTGGAATTAAAGTAGCGAAGGAGAGATACGAAGTAGGGTTACAGTGATATACTCAACTATTGCCTGTGAGAGGATGGACACCACAAAATAGTATTGTATTTTCGCTTCATGATATTATAAGCTAGCCGAGGTGAGCATGTGCATGTAATGTAGAAGAGACCGGATTTGCGATGTTATACTATGACATGTAATGTATCTTGGTATTTCATCGTGAATTGTGTGTGTCAGCTGTTGATCCAAGGACCGAACACAGAAAAGCGCGGAGACTCGAGGCCCCTACCGGTTCAGGTCGTCACACAGAGATTGGTAGTCAACTAATGCACACATCTTTTACTATTGACTACCAATCTGAGATGGCCAATAGAAGATAAGTGATCAGAAAGAATTATGCATCTACATATGAAACATAAAGTATACACAATTTTGTACATGAAGAGATAATCCATCACATGATCTATATCACCATCACAAATACATCTAACAAACCATAATCAGATAGGGTAGCTCATTGGCTATTGTATTGAACATAACAAACAACTAGATAGAGAGAATACATCATTGGCTAGTACAATGAACCCGTAGTCCAGGGGTGGACTATTCAACTCATCTTAGAGCTCGATGATCGAGGTTGGTGGTATGGAGATGAATTCCCTCTTCGCCAAAGTTTAGGATCAAGGTTGAAAACATAGATTTCCTCGGAAATGCATTGTGGTGGCGGCGGAAAAACAATCGGTAATTCTGAAGTGAAAATGAGGGTGTTTATGGACCATCAGGCACCGGAAGCCACCCACGGGGATACAACCCATAGGGGCTGTGGGGCCTTCTTGGTGAGGGGCCAAGCCTCTAGGGTCTTATCTGGTCTTAAAACTTCCCAAACCAACACTACCGCAAGGATGGTCCAAACGCGATAGTATAATCAAAGACCCTTCGACAAAACTATGTGCGATGCATTAATCGCAAACGGTGATGTAAAATAACAATAAAAAATGATATGAAACGTTTGAAATGGCGAAGACATCAAACAGATTCAAATTGTAGTTGCGGTGTGCAATGCGTGGCATACAGTTAATCCATACGAACTGTTTGCAATGATCCGGAACAATAGAAACGGGCAGCCATATCAAGGTGTGTGTGATATATGGCATATAGTTCACTCAGTTGAATTGTCTGCGATTAGGGAACACAACACAAACAGTCATCGAGATCAAGGTGTGTGCAATATACGACATACAATTCAATCGGATGAATTGTTTTCGATTAGGCAAGACAACAGAAATGGTTTAACTTAACAAGATGTGTGTGGTTTGTGGTATACAGTTCATATAGATGGACTGCTTGTGATGAGCCAAAAGAACACAAACGATACGTGTAAACAAGATGTGTGTGATATGCGGCAAACAACCCACTCAGATGAACTATTTGCGATGAGAAAATATAACATAGACAATTACTATAGTTATTTCCTGTGCAATTCTGTGTGTAGAAAAAACTTTGAAAAATGCAAACTAGTTGCTTGCAATGGCGGAGTATCGCAGATGATGCATGTGCGAGTACTCATGTGTGATGATTAGTAAGTTACACATATGTTTCCTCATGTTAACACGTGTGTGGTAACACGTGACACTGCATACAGTTGTCGGGTTGTGTGCTCCACTTAGTCTTCCCGCGCTCTAGCGAAGGCTTCCTGCGCACCAGAAGGGTGAATTGTAAAATCCCCAATCACCTAGCCAGCTGCTAGCTATAAATAACCACAGCAATGGCCGGCGGCGGTGACTCGCTACTAATCAACTTGCTAGCTAGTTAGCCACATATACCGGGATTCCCCCAACAGCCGACGACAGGATGGAGTTTAGGTTAATTAGGGGTTGTTTGGATTGTGACTATGTTTGCCTTATGTTGCCACATTATTTTTGCCACACTTGCCACACTTGCCTAACTTGAGTTGCTCAAATTGTTAGCCACACTTTGGCTTGCCTAAGGGAATCTTGCCACACTTTTTTATGTCTATGATATGTGGGGTTCACTGCTCATAAAAAATTCTTGCCTTAGGTGTGGCTAGAACCAAACATCCACCTAACTTGGTCAAGCTTGCCTAAGGTGAGGTGTGGCAAGGTGTGGCAAAGTGTGGCAATATGTGGCTCGAAACCAAACAACCCCTTAATTACACCTCCAGAGCTGTATGATTCTGGCACTAGAGGTATAATTTATTAACATAATCTGAGATCAAATAACTAAAGCTTACCCAACATGATCGTGCGCCGGCCCCAACCGCAAGTAGCGCGGAGGGACGCGACACGAGCACACCTTAGCGCCTAAACGACGAGCAGAGCACGGAGGGATGCAAGCTGAGCATGCCGCGGCCGCCTAAACGGCAAGCAAGCACATGCATATAGCAAATGAACATAGCCAGGAATAGCCGTCCAACAATAATATTTTCGATGACATGCATTAATATATTCTTAGTTAAATCTAAGGTCAAAGTTTGGTACTACAAAATACGAAGGGGGCCAATAAACCACACGGAGGTAGTTGCTATATGAACACAGACACCCAATGCAGAAATTAATGATGTTATACACGTGTCCCGCAATCCACGCCAATGCTTCCCGCCTCTTCTCGCTCGTCGGTTTCCTGCCACCAGCAAGTGGCTTGCTCCATATGACCTAGGTGGCAAAGCACCATAGCGACACTGTGCATAGATCTAGTCCACACCCATCTACCATTGGTTATTGCAAGCATGCTAGGCACCGATGAAAGCTTCGACGTCGACCCCTTCCTGCGTTACATCTTCGGCAAGGAGAACGAGCCGGAGCAGGTCGGGGAGCAAGAGCTTCATCGACCAGTGCAGGCACCATGGCCCATCGGCAGCGATATCGCCGTGCTAGTCCTTGGGGATGCAATGGACATATTGCAGAGGAAGTGTGATGAGCAATTTTCCATCCAGAGTGCAAAATATACAGAATTGCTAGGAGGCATAATCGACAACCCGAAGAACCGTCGTCACCGGTGCTCATTGAGAGCCTGATGCTCCACCAAGAATGGGCAGAGGACCTCTGCGATTTAGTTATGAGACGACCAACCAGCGGCATCATCATTGCTGGCGGCAGTGTTTTCAACCTCGATCCCGATGGTGTGGTGGCCAAGCTTGAGCGCATCCTTGGCGGAGTTGACATCCCCGATGAAGTAGAACATCGCCAACGTGATATCTTGAGGATGCAGGTGATGGACGGAATTTGCTACCAGGGTAGAGACATGGAAATGGAGCGGTTCCACGGGCGTGTCATGCACGCGATTGTATGTTGTCAAACTCTACTGTAAGAGGCCCAGCAGCCTCAAGAGCCTCCCAGCGCTAATAACTCCGTAGGCGGAGATGATTACCATGGCCGCGGGTTGGGACAATCGGAATGAACGGCCGCAAGGGTGCTATGATGATCTTAGAGTCCGAGAAGACCATCGTTAGAAGGCCGCCAGCTCAACCTTTCAGCCTGTATTTTATTATAATTGTATGCAAATGTCGCATATCGACATTTTAAGTCACTAAGCATATATAGCTCGTGTGTGTTTTGGGCATTGCCACATGTGGCATTTTAAATTATCCTGAATATGTAAGATAATTATTAACCGTTTCCATTGTAAAATTTCCTCAACGGCGAGCAGAGCACGTGCAGGGATGCCAGAGCGGAGCATGCCGTGGCCCCCTCAATGGTGAGCAAAACACACGGATGGACACGAGCAGAGCAAACCGTGTCTGCCTCAACGACGAGCAGAGCGTGTGGGGGGTGCGAGCAACCACACCTGCATATTGCAATTCTGGTCAACCTTCTGGCACCCCATGGGGGGCGCGATGGCGCATCCATCAGACACGATGGTGATATCTGGACCCTATGTGATAGTGGCCAGACACGCACACATCCAAGAACACGGGCCCACGTACGCCATTCGGGAACCGTTTCGGGCTTCGAGCCCAAAACCATCAATAAATTTTGAGCTTGTTTCTTGTCACATTCTAGATTACCACGCGATAAGTAATTGCAAATCTATTCACACGATCAAACCAAAATGTGCCTTTTCTGTCACTCAAAAATTAATTCACAATTCCTCTCTCATCACCCAAAAAATGGTCTTTCCTGTCAAGTCATTCCGTCATGGCCGGTAGGAGGAGTTTCGGGTTGACATATAACCAGGGAGCAAAGACCAAGGCCGCGAAAGCACTACAGAGGTCCCGCCGCTACATGGCAGCCGCAGCAATGTTGGTGCGCCATGGAGCCCTCGAACGAGCTCACACCGACAGGAAAGGTCTCTCACAAGCACACTCGCCGCGTTAGCGATCACGATGAGCTAGCGGTGCTGAAGTCCTTGGCCAGCGACGACGACAATCTCGTAGGTCTAATTAAGCAGCAGGATTTGGTCAACGGCTTGGTGAAGCTGCTCGAGATTCGTGATGCCTCGGTTGAGAAGGAAACCCGCCTCGTCGTGCCACTCATGGGTGACAATGTAGAGCTCCTCAAGGAGCTCACCAACAAGGAGTAGGAGGCCGCTGGCTGGAAGAAGCTGCATGAGCAGAGCAGTGCCTCGGGGATGACACCAAAAACGGTCATGGACAAACTGATGGGTGAATTGAGGAAGCTCCGCATCGAGCGTGAGCTGGAGGTGGAGGAATCCGTGGCTGCTGTCAAGCAAAGTTGTGAGGATTTGAAGGAGCTGCAGGAACTCGTCGCCCGATGATCCATCGAGGAGTAGAGACAGTATGGACCCAGATCGTTGTCTGCCATTTCCTTCTTCTCTTACCCCTGTATCTTTGGGGCATAGCCGCATGTGGCATTTTAAATTATCCGGAATATGTAAGACAATTATTATCCATGCCATTGTAAATTTGTCATCATATTATCCGTTGCAATTTTATTTTGTCGTCGTGTTATCCGTTGCTGCATGTGGCATTTTAAATTATCCGGAATACGAGTTGAAAACAAGATAAAATCACGTTCACAGCAAGGCACGGACAAAGCAAATGCTAACTTTGAGTGAGGCCATGGGATCACAAGCAAACACCCTCCATCTAGGTGCTTTAATTAACCGCATGTTAAACAGCTGCTCAGCAGCCATTAATGGAGAAGTATTGAGAGAGGCGGGCGGCTGGTGGATGGAGGTCAAAGAGCTCGCTTCCCGATGAGCATGTACTGCGGGCAGGTCGCACACGTCCCGTTGATCCTGCTCGGTGGACAGATCACATGCCTCCCGTCGAGCTTGCACGGCAGACTGCTCACACGCGTCCCGTCAAGCCAGCACGATGGACTTATTGCGCTTGCCCGCCTAATCAAACAGTTGCACGCACGCCACCAACTATGGTTAAATTTTGGCACAAAATACAAAGAGGACCAATGAACCAGGACTGAGGTGGTACTCTCCAATAAAATGAGGGGCGTGTGGCCACACTTAAATGGTTATAGGAACACACACGGTTCAAATAATACAACCGTTTGCGATAGTAACGTGTCATCTATTTATTCTAAAAGGACTACTTTGGCTATTAATGTGTGCGCCTTGTCTCAAATTGGATGATTTTTTACCACGACATATATGTGCCATGTCATGAAACCATGATGAGTTTCATGATTTTTGGGTGAGTTTTGGATTTACAGGGATTTAAAAACCAAGATTCTCAATGTTTCAGGACGATGAGACGTTTGTAATTCATTCCCATTCCTTCAATGAGACGTGAACATGCACCCAAGGACACATGTACGATTGTCAACCCATTTTGGTGCACGGGAGCACGTGCTTGTAGTTCAAATTTGAATTATGGACATTAAATTCCTAGAAAACTCAATTAATATATAAAAAGGCCAAACGAACCCTGAATAATTTCAAATTTCAGAACGAATCTCCTGTTATTCTATGTTGCCTGTTGATACGTCTCCAATGTATCTATATTTTTTGATTGTTCCATGCTATTATATTATCTGTTTTGGATGTTTTATATGCATTAAGATGCTATTTATATGATTTTTGGGACTAACCTATTAACCTAGAGCCCAGTGCCAGTTTTTGTTTCTTCCTTGTTTTAGAGTTTCGTAGAAAAGGATTACCAAACGGAGTCCAAGTGGAATAAAACTTTCGCCATGATTTTTCTTGGACCAGAAGACACCCAGGAAACTTGGAGTGCAAGTTAGAAGAGCCACGAGGCGGCCACAAGGGTGGAGGGCGCGCCCAGGGGGGTACGGCATGCCCCTGACCTTGTGGGCCCCTCATAGACCCCATGTCCTAGATCTTCCTCATATATAGATACTCTTATACCCCAAAAACATCCAGGGGAACCACGAAACCACTTTTCCACCGCCGTAACCTTCTGCACCCGTGAGATCCCATCTTGGGGCCTTTTCCGGCATCCTGTCGGAGGGGGATTCGATCATGGAGGGCTTCTACATCAACACCATTGCCTCTCTGATGAAGCGTGAGTAGTTTACTTTAGACCTATGGGTCCATAGCTAGTAGCTAGATGGCTTCTTTTCTCTCTTTAATTCTCAATACAAAGTTCTCCTCGATGTTCTTGGAGATCTATTCGATGTAATACTCTTTTGCGGTGTGTTTGCCAAGATCCGATTAATTGTGGATTTATGATCAGCTTATCTATGAATATTATTTGAATCTCCTCTGAAATCTTATATGCATGATTTGATATCTTTGCAAGTCTCTTCGAACTATTGATTTGGTTTGGCCAACTTGATTGGTTTTTCTTGCAATGGGAGAAGTGCTTAGCTTTGGGTTCAATCTTGTGGTGTCCTTTCCCAGTGACAGTAGTGGCAGCAAGGCACGTATTGTATTGTTGCCATCGAGGATAAAAAGATGGGGTTTTCATCATATTGCTTGAGTTAATTCCTCTACATCATGTCATCTTGCCTAATGCGTTACTCCGTTCTTTATGAACCTAATATTCTAAATGCATGCTGGATAGCGGTCAATGTGTGGAGTAACAGTAGTAGATGCAGAATCGTTTCGGTCTACTTGACACGGACGTGATGTCTATATTCATGATCATTGCCTTAGATATCATCATAACTTTGCACTTTTCTATCTATTGCTCAGCAGTAATTTGTTCACCCACTGTAATATTTTCTATCTTGAGAGAAGCCTCTAGTGAAACCCATGGGCCCCAGGTCTATTTTACATCATATTAGTTTCCCATCAACTTGCCAATTTCTGTCGTTGTTCCCTTACTTTGCAATCTTTACTTTCCATTCCATAAACCAAAAATACCAAAAGATATTACTTTACCATTTATCCATCTCTATCAGATCTCACTTTGCAAATAACCGTGAAGGGATTGACAACCCCTTTGTCGCGTTGGTTGCAAGTTGGTGTTTGTTTGTGCAGGTATTCGATGGCTTGTTGCATTGTCTCCTACTGGATTGATACCTTGGTTCTCAAAATCGAGGGAAATACTTACGCTACTTTGCTGCGTCACCCTTTCCTCTTCAAGGGAAAAACCAACGCAAGCTCAAGAGGTAGCAAGAAGGATTTCTGGCGTTGTTGCCGGGGAGATCTACGCCAAGCCAAGACATACCAAGTACCCATCATAAACTCACATCCCTCGCATTACATTATTCACCATTCGCCTCTCGTTTTCCTCTCCCACTTCTAAAACGATTTTTGAAAAGACTCGCCTTTTCTTCGCCCCTCTTCCGTTCGATCTTTTGTTTGCTTGTGTTACCATGTGCCTTCCTTTTGTTTGCATCTTCGCTTGCTAAAAGTTTATGGATCCTCATCGACTTGCTAATCTTTTTAAGAGATCCAGTAATGATGAACCAAGTGCTAGTGAGTTGAGTGCACTAGATTATCTTTATGATTTTTTTGCTTGAAATCCGTGAATCTGAAAATTGTGATGAAGTGCTTTATGAAGTAATTCATGATAGATCTTTGAACGAAAATCATGATTGCAATGATGTTATTATAAATTATATTAATGTAGATGCAAAACCCTAAGCTTGGGGATGCTAGTTTTGCTATGTCCACTACTTGTTGCAATGATCACGATTGGGGTGATTCTTCTTACAATCTTGAAAATTTATTTAAGACCCATGATGAATATGAGATTGATAATAATGTTTGCAATAATAATAAAGGTGGGTTTGGAAGAGTGTCAACTTTAGATCCCACATATTTGGATAATGTTCAAACTTATGAATTTTTTGATAAAAGTTGGTCTGGAGAGGTCATGACTTTAGTTAATGATATTCCCACTATTTTGGAAGAGTTTCAACTTTGAATGCATGTGGATCATGTAGAGAAAATTTTATGTGATGTCTATATTGTTGAATTTGAATATGATCCCACATGTAATTATTATGAGAGAGAAAAATATGGTTGTAGAAATTTTCATGTTACTAAATTACCTCTCGTTATGTTGAGATTGCTATTGTTTCTCACTTCTTCCTTGCATATGCTAGTTTTTGCTTGTCTTGATAATTTGTTTGCCTATAAGATGCCTATGCATAGGGTATGTTAGACTTAGATGTGTTTTTCACACGCTATATGATGCTCTCTTTGTGCTTCAATTCTTGTCTTTCATGTGAGCATCATCGAAATTAGCAATGCCTATCTAGGGGCGTTAAACAATAGCGCTTGTTAGGAGGCAACCCGATTTTATTTTTGTTCTTCTTTTTATGTCCTGTTTTGCTTTGAATAAATCATATAGCCTCTGGTTAGATGTGGTTTTGTGCTTTAGTTAGTGTTTGTGCCAAGTAAGACCTATGGGATAACCTACGGTGATAGTTGATTTGAGCTTGCTGAAAAACAGAAACTTTTGCGCTCCTGAAAACAATTCTTATTTCTATATTGAGAATGATTTTTAGTTGATTCTTTTTGCACAAGATTAATAGACAAATTATGAAGGACTTCCTACGTTCTCAGGATTTTTGGAGTTCCAGAATTATTCGAAATGTCTAGATTGCTACAGATTGTTTTGTTTTTGATAGATTTTGTTTTTCGCGTGTTGTTTGCTTATTTTGATGCATCTATGGCTAGTATCGGGGGCTATAAACCATGGAAAAGTTGTAATACAGTATATATTACACCAATATAAATAAGAATGAGTTCACAACAATAACAAAAGTGGTGATTTATTTTCTTATACTAACAGAGCTTACAAGATTTTCTGTTGGAGTTTTGTGTTGTGAAGTTTTCAAGTTTTGGGTAAGGATTTGATGGATTGTGAAATAAGGAGTGGCAAGAGCCTAAGGTTGGGGATGCCCAAGGGACACCAAGGTAATATTCAAGGATGTCAAAAAGCCTAAGCTTGGGGATGCCCCGGGAAGGCATCCCCTCTTTCGTCTTCGTCTATCGCTAACTTTACTTGAGGCTATATTTTTATTCACCACATGATATGTGTTTTGCTTGGAGCGTCTTGTATGATTTGAGTCTTTGCTTTTTAGTTTGCCACAATCATCCTTGCTGTACACACCTTTTGAGAGAGAGAGACATGAATCTGATTTATTAGAATGCTCTATGTGCTTCACTTACATCTTTTGAGCTAGGCAAAATTGCTCTAGTGCTTCACTTATATCTTTTTAGAGCACGGGGGTGGTTTTATTTTACATAAGTTGATGAACTCTCATAATTCACTTATATTATTTTGAGAGTCTTTAGAACAACATGGTAATTTTCTTTGGTTATAGAATTAGTCCTAATATGATAGTCATCCAAGAGGGATATAATAAAAACTTTCATATAAAGTACATTGAATACTATGAGAAGTTTGATTCCTTATGATTGTTTTGAGACATGAAGATGGTGATATTAGAGTCATGCTAGTAAGTAGTTGTGAATTTGAGAAATACTTGTGTTAAAGTTTGTGAGTCACGTGGCATGCATATATGGTGAACCATTATGTGATGAAGTCGGAGCATGATTTATTTTTTGATTGTCTTCCTTATGAGTGGCGATTGGGGACGAGCGATGGTCTTTTCCTACCAATATATCCCCCTAGGAGCATGCGCGTAGTACTATGTTTCAATGACTAATACATTTTTGCAATAAGTATGTGAGTTCTTTACGACTAATGTTGAGTCCATGGATTATATGCACTCTCACCTTTCCGCCATTGCTAGCCTCTCTAGTACCGCGCAACTTTCGCCGGTACCATAAACCCACCACATATCCTTTCAAAAAACAGCCACCATACCTACCTATTATGGTATTTCCATATATAGCCATTTCGAGATATATTGCATGCAACTTTCCACCGTTCTGTCTGTTATGACACGCTCCATCATTATCATATTGCTTTGCATGATCATGTAGTTGACATCGTATTTGTGGCAAAGCCACCATTCATCATTTTTTATACATGTCGCTCTTGATTCATTGTACATCCCCGTACACCACTGGAGGCATTCACATCGAGTCATATTTTGTTCTAAGTATCGAGTTGTAATTCTTGAGTTTTAGGTATATAAAAGTGTGATGATCTTTATTATTAGAGCATTGTCCCATGTAAGGAAAGGATGATGGAGACTATATTCCCCCACAAGTTGGGGTGAGACTCCGGATAGAAAAAAAAGAAAAGAAAAAGAGGCCAAAAAATGAGAGAAGGCCCAAATAAAAAAATATGAGAGAAAAAGAGAGAAGGGACAATGTTACTATCCTTTTTGCCACACTTGTGCTTCAAAGTAGCACCATGATCTTCATGATAGACAGTCTCCTATGATATCACTTTCATATACTAGTGGGAATTTTTCATTATAGAACTTGGCTTGTATATTCCAATGATGGGCTTCCTCAAATTTCCCTAGGTCTCCATGAGCAAGCGAGTTGGATGCACACCCACTTTGTTTCTTTTTTTGAGCTTTCATGAACTTATAGCTCTAGTGCATCCATTGCATGGCAATCCCTACTCACTCACATTATTATCTATTAATGGGCATCTCCATAGCCAGTTGATACGCCTAGTTGATGTGAGACTATCTCCTTCTTTTTGTCTTCTCCACAACCACCGTCTATTCCACCTGTAGTGCTATGTCCATGACTCATGCTCATGTATTGCATGAAAGTTGAAAAAGTTTGAGAATGTCAAAAGTATGAAACAATTGCTTGGCTTGTCATTGGGGTTGTGCATGGTTTAAATACTTTGTGTGATGAAGATGGAGCATAGCCAGACTATATGATTTTGTAGGGATAAGCTTTCTTTGGCCATATTATTTTGAGAAGACATAATTATTTTGTTAGTATGCTTGAAGTATTATTGTTTTTATGTCAATATTAAACTTTTTTTAATCTTACAGATCTGAACATTCATGCCACAATAAAGAGAATTACATGGATAAATATGTTAGGTAGCATTCCACATGAAAAAAATCTGTTTTTATCATTTACCTACTCGAGGACGAGCAGGAATTAAGCTTGGGGATGCTTGATACGTGTCCAACGTATCTATATTTTTTTATTGTTCCATGCTATTATATTATCTATTTTGGATGTTTTATATGTATTAATATGCTATTCTATATGATTTTTGGGACTAACCTATTAACCTAGAGCCCGGTGCCAGTTTCTGTTTTTTTCCTTGTTTTAGAGTTTCAAGAAAAGGAATACCAAACAGAAAAAAACTCTCGCGATGATTTTTCTTGGACCAGAAGACACCCAGGAGACTTGCAGTGCAAGTCAGAAGAGACACGAGGCGGCCACAAGGGTGGAGGGCGCGCCCCCCGACCTTGTGGGACCCTCGTAGACCCCCTGACCTAGATCTTCCTCCTATATATACTCTTATACCCAAAAAAACATCTAGGGGAGCCACGAAACCACTTTTCCACCGCCGCAACCTTCTGTACCCGTGAGATCCCATCTTGGGGCCTTTTCTGACATCCTGCCAGAGGGGGACTCGATCACAGAGGGTTTCTACATCAACACCATTGACTCTCCGATGAAGGGTGAGTAGTTTACTTTAGACCTACGGGTCCATAGTTATTAGCTAGACAACTTCTTCTCTCTCTTTGATTCTCAATACAAAGTTCTCCTCGATGTTCTTGGAGATCTATTCGATGTAATACTCTTTTGCGGTGTGTTTGCCGAGATCCGATGAATTGTGGATTTATGATCAGCTTACCTATGAATATTATTTGAATCACCTCTGAATTCTTATATGCATGATTTGATATCTTTGCAAGTCTCTTCGAACTATCGATTTGGTTTGGCCAACTAGATTGGTTTTTCTTGCAATGGGAGAAGTGCTTAGCTTTGGGTTCAATCTTGCGGTGTCCTTTCCCATTGACAGTAGGGGCAGCAAGGCACGTATTGTATTGTTTCCATCGAGGATAAAAAGATGGGGTGTTCATCATATTGCTTGAGTTAATTCCTATACATCATGTCATCTTGCCTAATGCGTTACTCCGTTCTTTATGAACCTAATACTCTAGATGCATGCTGGATAGTGGTCGATGTGTGTAGTAATAGTAGTAGATGCAGAATCATTTCGGTCTACTTGACACGGGTGTGCTGCCTATATTCATGATCATTGCCTTAGATATCGTCATAACTTTGCGCTTTTCTATCAATTTCTCGGCAGTAATTTGTTCACCCACCGTAATATTTTCTATCTTGAGAGAAGCCTCTAGTGAAACCTATGGCCCCCGAGTCTATTTTACATCATATTAGTTTCCCGTCAACTTGCCAATTTCTGTCGCCGTTCCCTTACTTTGCAATCTTTACTTTCTGTTCCATAAACCAAAAATACCAAATATATTACTTTACCGTTTATCCATCTCTATCAGATCTCACTTTGCGAATAAACGTGAGGGGATTGACAACCCCTTTGTTGCATTGGTTGCAAGTTGGTGTTTGTTTGTGCAGGTATTCGGTGGCTTGTTGCGTTGTCTCCTACTGGATTGATACCTTGGTTCTCAAAACAGAGGAAAATACTTACGCTACTTTGTTGCATCACCCTTTCCTATTCAAGGGAAAAACCAACACAAGCTCAAGAGGTAGCACCGGTAGAAAAAAATACAAGGCGAGAAGAGGCAGTGATTATCATTTCGCCAACAAGGCGGGCGCGTTCCCTACTAGAACCACAAGGCTTATTGCGAGAAGCTCCGGTTTGTAATAAAGCTTGCTCCAAATTGGACATTTTTTTTACCACCACATATATGTGCCATGTCGTGACACCATGCCAAGTTTTAGGATTTTCTGGTGAGTTTTGGATCTAGGGGGATTTAAAAATGTGATTCCCAATGTTTGAGGCCGATCCAGGATGTCAAAACGTTTATAATACATTCCCATTCCTTGCATGGGACCTAAACATGCACCAAGGACACATGTATGATTTTTCTAGCCATTTTGGTGCATTGGAGCATGTACTTGTAGTTCAGATTTGAATTGTGGAAATTAAATACCTAGATAACTCAATTAATGTATAGAAAGGCCAAACAAACCCTGAATAATTTCAAATTTCAGCATGAATCTCTTGTTGTTCCATGTTAACCTTAGAAAAAATAAAAGGCGAGAAGAGGCAACGATTATCGTTTCGCCCACAAGGGGGACACGGTTCCCTATCGGAACCACGAGGCTTCTTGAGAGAAGCTCTGGTTTGTCAGAGGCTTGTAATAAAGCCTGCCCCAAATTGGAATTTTTTTTACCTCGACAGATATGTGCCATGTCATGACACCATGCCAAGTTTCATGATTTTTTGGTGAGTTTTGGATTTATGAGGATTTAAAAACCGAGATTCCCAATGTTTGAGGCCGAGCCAGGACGCCGAGACGGTTGTAATTCATTCCCATTCCTTGCATGAGACCTAAACATCCACCCAAGGACACATGTATTGTTTCTTTAGCCATTTTGGTGCACTAGAGTATGTATAGTTCAGATTTGAATAATGGACATTAAATGCCTAAAAAACTCAATTAATGTATAAAAGGTCAAACGAACCCTGAATAATTTCAAATTTCAGCACTAATCTCCTGTTTTTCCATGTTGCCGTAGAAAAAAATACAAGGCAAGAAGAGGCAACGATTATCGTTTCTCCCACAAGGGGGGACACGTTTCCCTATCAGAACCACGAGGCTTCTTGAGAGAAGCTCCGGTTTGTAAGAGGATTGTAATAAGACTTGCCCAAAATTGGAAAAAAATTGACCACGACATATATGTGACATGTCGTGACACCATGCCAAGTTTTATAATTTTCGGGTGAGTTTGGGATTTACGGGGATTTAAAAACTAAGATTCATAATGTTTGAGGCCGAGCTAGATGCCGAGATGGTTGTAATTCATTCACATTCTTTGCATGGGACCTAAACATGCATCCAAGGACACATGTATGATTTTTGTATCCATTTTGGTGCACTGGAGCATGTATTTGTAGTTCAAATTTGAATTATACACACTAAATTAATGCTTAGAAAACTCAATTATAATGTATAAAATCGGCCAAACCAACCCTGACTATTTAAAGCAGTTCTGGTCAACCATCTAGCACCTGTGGGTAAGCACTATGCGCACGTGTTGTGGTATTATATATCCAAACACGCTACCGTTTCCCGCCACTGCTCCCAACGGTTTCCCGCTTGTTCTCCCGTGGGTTTCCCGCTGCCAGTTTTACTGCTCATAAAAGACTAGGTGGCAACACACCGGCCATGTAAATATTGCACATAGTTTCTAAAAGCACAAATGTGTGCGATAGTAGGGAGTAGGTCCCACACGGTGACCAGTGTGAAACACCTTAGGCAAGGAGGCAAATCTTATCATCAAGGGGCGGCTTCCCATCCGCTAGCCGAGCCGAATAGAACGCATAAGTTAAGTGTGTTGGGGCTGGAGGAGTCTAAGGATGGATGACCCAGTGAGAAGTTGCATATCTGAAGCTTCATTTAAGCATCATGATACGCTCATTACAGACATTTAACATTTAAATATGTGTCTGTAGTAACTTGTCATTGTTGGGGAATGTTGCAGAAAATTAAAAAATTTCCTACGGTTTCACCAAGATCCATCTATGAGTTCATCTAAGCAACGAGTCAAGGGAGAGAGTTTGCATCTACATACCACTTGTAGATCACGAGCGGAACCTAGCCAAGGGGATGGTGATGATGGAGTCGTACTCGAACGTGATTCGGATCACCGATGTCCAAGTGCTGAACGGACAGCACCTCCGCGTTCAACACACGTACGGGACGGGAGACGTCTCCTCCTTCTTGATCCAGCAAGGGGGAAGGAGAGGTTGAGGAAGATTGCTCCAACGGCAGCACGACGGCGTGGTGTAGTTGGTGCAGCAGTACTCCGACAGGGCTTCGCCAAGCATATACGGAGGAGGAGAGGTGTTGGGGAGGGGAGGGGCTGCGCCTTGGCTTGTGTTAAGCTCCCATGCGCCTCCCCACTATATATAGGGGTGGAGGGTCTGGTTTCTTGCCCTCCAAGTCCATTGGGGCGTTGGCCAAGGTGGGAGGAAAGAAATCCCATCATTTCCTTCCCCACCGATTGTTATCCCCCCTTTTTAGGGATCTTGATCTTATCCCTTCGGGATATGATCTTATTCCTTCTAAGGGGGGATCTTGGTGCGCCTTGACCAGGAGTGTGGGGCCTTTCCCCCACTACTCACGTTCATGTGGGTCCCCCCATGCAGGTGGGCCCCACTCCGGAACCTTCTAGAACCTTCCCGGTACAATACCGAAAAATCCCGAACATTTTCCGGTGGCCAAAATAGGACTTCCCATATATAAATCTTTACCTCCGGACCATTCCGAAACTCCTCGTGACGTCCGAGATCTCATCCGGGACTCCAAACAACATTCGGTAACCACATACAAACTTCCTTTATAACCCTAGCGTCATCGAACCTTAAGTGTGTAGACCCTACCGGTTCGGGAGACATGTAGACATGACCGAGACGTTCTCCGGTCAATAACCAACAGCGGGATCTGGATACCCATGTTGGCTCCCACATGCTTCTCGATGTTGTCATCGGATGAACCACGATGTCGAGGATTCGATCAAACCCTGTATACAATTCCCTTTGTCAATCGGTACGTTACTTGCCCGAGACTCGATCGTCGGTATCCCAATACCTTGTTCAGTCTCGTTACCGGCAAGTCACTTTACTCGTACCGTAATGCATGATCTCGTGGCCAACACTTTGGTCACCTTGAGCTCATTATGATGATGCATTACCGAGTGGGCGCAGAGATACCTCTCCGTCATACGGAGTGACAAATCCCAGTCTCGATCCGTGTCAACCCAACAGCTACTTTCGGAGATACCTGTAATGCACCTTTATAGTCACCCAGTTACGTTGTGACGTTTGATACACCCAAGGCACTCCTACGGTATCCGGGAGTTACACGATCTCATGGTCTAAGGAAGAGATACTTGACATTGGCAAAGCTCTAGCAAACGAACTAAACGACCTTTGTGCTATGCTTAGGATTGGGTCATGTCCATCACATCATTCTCCTAATGATGTGATCCCGTTATCAACGACATCCAATGTCCATAGCCAGGAAATCATGACTATCTGTTGATCACAACGAGCTAGTCAACTAGAGGCTCACTAGGGACATATTGAGGTCTATGTATTCACACGTGTATTACGATTTCCGGATAATACAGTTATAGCATGAATAAAAGACAATTATCATGAACAATGAAATATAATAATACTTTTATTATTGCCTCTAGGGCATATTTCCAATAGTCTCCCACTTGCACTAGAGTCACCAATCTAGTTACATTGTGATGAATCGAACACCCATAGAGTTCTGGTGTTGATCATGTTTAGCTCGCGAGAGAGGTTTAGTCAACGGATCTGCGACATTCAGATCCGTATGTACTTTGCAAATTTCTATGTCTCCATCTTGAACATTTTGACGGATGGAGTTGAAACGACGCTTGATGTGCCTGGTCTTCTTGTGAAACCTGGGCTCCTTGGCAAGGGCAATAGCTCCAGTGTTGTCACAGAAGAGTTTGATTGGCCCCGACGCATTGGGTATGACTCCTAGGTCGGTGATGAACTCCTTCACCCAAATCGCTTCATGCTCTGCCTCCGAGGCTGCCATGTACTCCGCTTCACACGTAGATCCCGCCACGACGCTCTGCTTGCAGCTGCAGCAGCTTACTGCTCCACCATTCAACATATACACGTATCCGGTTTGTGACTTAGAGTCATCCGGATCTGAGTCGAAGCTAGCGTCGACGTAACCCTTTACGACAAGCTCTTCGTCTCCTCCATAAACGAGAAACATGTCCTTTGTCCTTTTCAGGTACTTCAGGATATTCTTGACTGCTGTCCAGTGTTCCTTGCCGGGATTACTTTGGTATCTAGCTACCAAACTCACGGCAAGGTTTACATCAGGTCTGGTACACAGCATGGCATACATAATAGATCCTATGGCTGAAGCATAGGGGATGACACTCATCTCTTCTTTATCTTTTGCCGTGGTCGGTGACTGAGCCGAGCTCAATCTCACACCTTGTAACATAGGCAAGAACCCCTTCTTGGACTGATCCATTTTGAACCTCTTCAAAATCTTATCAAGGTATGTGCTTTGTGAAAGACCTACGAGGCGTCTCGATCTATCTCTATAGATCTTGATGCCTAATATGTAAGCAGCTTCTCCAAGGTCCTTCATTGAAAAACACTTATTCAAGTAGGCCTTAATGCTGTCCAGAAATTCTATATTATTTCCCATCAAGAGTATGTCATCTACATATAATATGAGAAATGCTACAGAGCTCCCACTCACTTTCTTGTAAACGCTGGCTTCTCCATAAATCTGCATAAACCCAAACGCTTTGATCATCTCATCAAAGCGAATATTCCAACTCCGAGATGCTTGCACCAACCCATAAATGGATCGCTGGAGCTTGCATACTTTGTTAGCGTTCTTAGGATCGACAAAACCTTCCGGCTGCATCATATACAGTTCTTCCTTAAGATGCCCGTTAAGGAATGCTGTTTTGACATCCATCTGCCATATCTCATAATCATAGTATGCGGCAATTGCTAACATGATTCGGACGGACTTTAGCTTCGCTACGGGAGAGAATGTCTCGTCGTAGTCAATCCCTTGAACCTGTCGATAACCCTTAGCGACAAGTCGAGCTTTATAGATGGTGACATTACCATCCGCGTCTGTCTTCTTCTTAAAGATCCATTTGTTTTCTATCGCTCGCCGATCATCGGGCAAGTCTGTCAAAGTCCATACTTTGTTTTCATACATGGATTCTATCTCGGATTTCATGGCTTCAAGCCATTTGTTGGAATCTGGGCCCGCCATCGCTTCTTCATAGTTCGAAGGTTCACCGTTGTCTAACAACATGATTTCCAGGACGGGGTTGCCATACCACTCTGGTGCGGAACGTGTCCTTGTGGACCTACGAAGTTCAGTAGCAACTTGATCCGAAGTACCTTGATCATCATCATTGGTTTCCTCTTCAGTTGGTGTGGGCATCACAGGAACACTTTACTCGTACCGTAATGCATCATCTCGTGGCCAACACTTTGGTCACCTTGAGCTCATTATGATGATGCATTACCGAGTGGGCCCAGAGATACCTCTCCGTCATACGGAGTGACAAATCCCAGTCTCGATCCGTGTCAACCCAACAGCTACTTTCGGAGATACCTGTAATGCACCTTTATAGTCACCCAGTTACGTTGTGACGTTTGATACACCCAAGGCACTCCTACGGTATCCGGGAGTTACACGATCTCATGGTCTAAGGAAGAGATACTTGACATTGGCAAAGCTCTAGCAAACAAACTAAACGACCTTTGTGCTATGCTTAGGATTGGGTCTTGTCCATCACATCATTCTCCTAATGATGTGATCCCGTTATCAACGACATTCAATGTCCATAGCCAGGAAATCATGACTATCTGTTGATCACAACGAGCTAGTCAACTAGAGGCTCACTAGGGACATATTGAGGTCTATGTATTCACACGTGTATTACGATTTCCGGATAATACAGTTATAGCATGAATAAAAGACAATTATCATGAACAATGAAATATAATAATACTTTTATTATTGCCTCTAGGGCATATTTCCAACAGTCATGTCAATTATATAAACCATGGGATCCTTGGTTTGGTAATTTTTAGAATGATGTTTTTTTGTTATTTCTTATTCTAAAAAAATCGAAGAATGATCGAGATATGTGGGCCCACACAATCTACCCATCTTCATTTAAGCGCCATGATATGGTCATTACAAACATTTAACATCTAAATATGTGTCTGTAGTGACCTGTCATGTCGATTATATAAACAATGGGATCCTTGTTTTGGTAATTTGTAGAATGATATTTTTTTTGTTATTTCTTGTTCTAAAAAATTGGAGAATGATCGAGATCTGTGAGCCCACACAATCTACCCCTTTGACCCAAAATATGAGAATGGTTTGACCATGACGGGTTGCTCGTCTAACCCTTTGACCCAACGTACGAGAATGGTTGACCAAGACGGGTTCCTCGTCTAACCCTTTGACCCAACATATGAGAAGGGTTTGACCATGACAGTTTCCTCTTGCTTTGTGTGCCATGTTAGACCAAATCAAGTTTGAGCACATGCGTTGGATGATACTGTTAGGACCGAGAGTATATCGACCAGAGGGGGGAGGGTGAATGGGAGATTAAAAAATTCTTTCAAATGTTTTGAAACTGATCCCAATCACAGCAGCGGAATAATGGAAAGACTAAAATGGACTGAATCAATCTTCATCTTCAGAAACATATTCCTCGATGAAAGAAATAATAGCAGTACGCGCTTGGGAAATCACAGGTTTAACTACGATGAGAGTAATGCAACAAGTAAACAGATGCAGTAGAATGAGACACAACATGATACGCACAGTGAAGTAAACCTATAGTAAGAGATCACACATGAACCGAGGAATATGACATTGACAAATGAAAACAAGTGATGAGAATGAAACGAAAGAACACAACGATGTCCTAGATTGACAACAGGATAGGATGACACAAAAGGAAATACAACAGATGATAACGATCAGATAAACTATTAACACAGAGCATGAAAGTAAACTGCTGAAAGAATTGCGGTAAAGTAGATTGAACCAGTGGTGCTCGATGGCGACAGAGAGATTTGATAGACCAATTCACCCTTCTGCCAAAGGGCTACGTCTGGTTGGAGGGGTTGTGACTTAACACGGAAGATAAACTCTCTTCAACATATTCTTCTTCAACGTAGAGCTGATCAGACTTAGGTTGATTTCACTCGTGGTAGATACTTGTCGGCGATCTCCAAACCTTCACTCGACCTTCGCGAACCACAATCACTCTTGGTTGCTAAAGATCTAGCTCGGTGATGACAACAACTCTTCAACACTCGAGCCGAAACCTATATGTCTAGAGAGTGTGCAGCTCTCAAGAGTAATAGGTACAAGAACTCTAACCCAGAACTACTATGATGCTAAACCACTGTCTAAGTTTGGGCTCTTGATTTTTCTCTCGGTGGATCTTAAACTCAAATCACTCAAAGAGGGGTTGCTCAAATCAATCTTCTCAGAAATCTCAAGTGAAGCAGCCAACGAATAACATTGGAGCAGGGTGTCTATTTATAGCCGCAACCTTCCCTGATGAGAAATGACCAAATTGGACACTGATAGCAGCCAATGGCCAAATGACACGAGTCCAACGGTTGGATTTGAGCACAACAGTAACATTTCTTGTGGAGCAAGTACTACAAACTCCTCGGTCTGAGACAAATCTATCGCAGCAAAGAAGATCACAATCTCTTGCCGGCAAGTATTTTCTCGGAACACAAAGAGATTTCTCTCGCAACTTTCATAGGTTTTGGCTAGGCATCATAGCAGATCTAAGCTTTGAGAACCTATACCCCTCTTAATAGTACGGAGGTCATGTGACTCAAATAAATAGAAGAAGACCAACGAAATGAATACTACGTCTTCACTTTGTCTTTGACTTCCATTCACTGCAGTCAATTTCTTCGGACGACGGTACCGAACCAAATGCTTCGCTTCAGCAGTAAACGTTCGAGGGGTTAATTTCTTCTCTTAAATCTTCTCGTCTATATGACTTCAACAAATATAGCTCACTCTTCTCTACAACGCAGATATACTTCGGTGAAGTTCCTCGAACTTGGCACCGGAGATAGCATTCTCTTCGGTTCTGTATGGACTATTTCTCTCCGTATGCACTAGCAAACAAATCAGTCCATACCTGCTTCTGTCAACAACCTCCAAAACAAAGGTAGGAAGATATTGCACCAACAGATACCCTCCCGCCCACCCTGCCTCGAAGTTGGGGAACTGGCATCGTTTGTCTTGAACCTAGCTTGGGGGTACGGTGTTCGGTTTGTAATGTAGTTGGCGCCCCATCAAAGTTGTGCATTGGGGATTTGAATAGATCACACACCACCCATACATATTTTTGGACCGCATGCAGGGTATAGGGGGTCTTCTGATCGCCCCCATCTCCCTTGTGCGGTTTTAGGCGACACACATATCTGTGGGTTCCCCGAGTTCTATATATATAATCGCTTTGACCGATAAACAGGGGGGTTTGGCCATGGATGGATTCCTCCTAGTTCGTGTTAGGGCGGGTCACGGTGACATGTTCAAGCAAAGTTTGAACTCATGCGTTATCAGGATTCCCTCCCACGCACTCGAATTGTTGGGTTGGACCGACACCGTACCCTACTATGTCATCCTTAATTACCTGGCTTTCATGGGGGTTTTCTGTATCGAGAGGCAGGCGCCACATCTAAATTGTACATTATTTGATATGTAAAACACATCACCCCTCCCAACGTACATTATTTTGGGCTGCATGCAGGCGGTGCTAGTTTTGTGGCCCCTCTCGTGCGATTTTTGATGACGGTCTAATCTATTGGCCCAAGTAGTGTATTCTATCCATTTTTTATCGACAACAATAGTGATCGTTTGACCAAGCGATATATTCACTAGTCAGTCTTATGGTAGGTCATGATGACATGCATGTATGACCAAAGTATGAGTACGTGCATGCGTCCCGCCGACACGAAGTGGGGGTTGGGGCAAACACCCTAGCTAGCTACGACCTTATTAGACTGTCACTATAGATATATCCAAGGGGGGTTTTCTGGTTTGCGAGGCAGGTGCCACCAAAGTTGTGCATTGTGTATTTAAACATCACACCCTTTATTCATACATATATTTGACCACCTCCAGGTGGTTGTTGACTTCGAGCCCTCTCACCGATCTTTGACGATGCGCCTACCTGTGGGCCCGCACGGTCAAAGTTGTGCATTGGGAATTTGAATATCACACACCACCCTTTTCATTCATATATATTTGGGTCACATGCTGGTGTGGTAGTCTTCTGACCCTCTCTCACGCTTTTTTGCTGCCAAATGGTGCTATATATGAAGACTCGGATGACGCGCAACGGACACGGGTGCACTGGCTTAACCCAGTGTGATGCAAAATGTGTGTGATTGTTTTCTTATCATACATGTTCTATAATCGTAAACTGTTTGTGATGGAGCGGGCATCATAAACGTAGCACCACGGAATACCGACTACGATGGTAGTGCGAGCATAAACAAGTAGCAAGGATGGAGCGTTTGGGATATTTGAGATATCCCAAAGAGTTGTCTGAAGGCTCGCGTTTGGGATAGATGTCGGCATCGCATACGCTTTGTTATGCAAAACGTATGCATTGTGACTCCCTATCCCCAATGGTTCATGGGTCGTGTGGGAAGGACCCCCTATCGCTCACACTGGCAAGGCGACGGTTTAAAATGCCGTCGCGGAAAGGGGTTAAAAACCGTTTGTATAGCAGCTCGTTGTACCAGTGCAATTTTATGTGATTTTTCTCAAACAAATCTGGTTGTTTTCTCGAAAATACAAAAACACCTGAAAACAAAAACTGACACTAGGCAATGAATTAATAAATTTGTCCAATAAAATTTAATCAAAAGTATGACCAAAGTGTTTAGCATTCATAATAATATATCATGAATCATACAAAAGATATTGATATGTTTTAGACATATTAGCGGGATGGAAATTATATTATATGGAGTCACATTACCTCTGTAGTTTTGGTGAAGTCATGGGCACAATATGAGTGTGAGCAAGAGAAGTTGTGGAAGTACCTTTATGCGGGGGGAGGGGGTCACTATGGCCCACAGAATGTATCCGGTGTACCCACACTTGTGGTGCTACCACCTACCGGTGCACCAAATGTCATAAAACATTTTAAAATATCTAGCATTTGACTGGAACTTTTTTGACAACCTACATTGATGTTGTGTGAATGTGCTAATTTTTTCCCATAATTTTCGGATACAACATGAGTTCGGTGCATCAGATATTCTCCCCTACCGCCCATATATATAACTAAAGTCGGTTCCCAAAAAATCTTGTTTTATTGGGTTTTATATTTTTCTCTAATTAGATGATACTTGTGTGTTGCCACAAATATTATATGCAATACATTCCAATGATATTTTGTTATCTGATAGAACTATAAAACATTTATTGAATGTGGGTAGCATAATATAATTAAAATATATGAATCTTTTTAAATTCATAGTTGCGTGTTGAGGTGAGTATTTTTTTCATAAATTAATGCATGCTGAGGTGGCTTAGTTGCATGTTAAAATAAATATATTAATCAAGGCCACCTATTTAGCTACATAGGATTTGTCTGAATCGGCCTTTTCTCTATGGAAACTGCTTTAAAAATCCACATAAACAACACCTAACATTGTTGCCAATGCAATGCTAGCTTAACTAGTTAGGTTCATTGTGGTCAAAAAATCATGTTCTAGACTTGGTTTAAGTGCTTGCATTTTGCTAGATTTTTTCAAAATTGAATCTTTTTAATGCACAGTTGCATGTCGAAGTGAGTCTTTTTCCATAAATTAATAAATGCTGAGGTGGCTCAGTTTGCACGTTAAAATGAATATATTAATGGAGATCAGCTATTTAATTACATATAACTAGCACAAATGCCCGTGCGTTGCAACGGGAAAGGATGTTGAGATGTGTCCACCAAAAAATCCATCAGACCGATCCGACGACATCCGTAGGGCCTTTCGACCTTAGTATGTCTCCATCTCATGCAACCTACATTCCCATTAGGGCGTACATGTCCTAATCTCCCTATTAGATCAGTACCAACAATCTTCTTTTCTTTGTCTCATGCAGCCCCCAATCCAATTTAATTAAACAGTTGCAACCGGAGTGTAGAAAAAAAATATAACGCTGCAAAAAGGTTTTTATGAAACGACAGGTGAGAAAATAGGTGGAAGACGAAGCTTTGGAGGCTCGCTGCTCTAAACTTGTAAGGATGATGCTAACTAAGTGACAACATTTTAACTTGGGGACGGCATTCCGATGACCTCATCAAGGTGATGCAAGAGTTGGCAACATATGGTTCGCGTCCACATATGTCGCAGATCTTTGTCTGTGGTCAACAAAATAATCAGATGAGGGACAATGTATAAATTGTTGACGGTATCTAGATTACTATATTGGTGTGAATAATTGGAAATTTCTCACCGAGCATGACATAGATTTGCGGTAATGAGTATATTTTGAATGACGAGCACGTGCATGATTTTTACGGCTCCAATTAGCGGTTCGTAAAGAAAAATCAATCAGGAATTGGGGCCTACGTGTGGTAGGAAAAAAACTCCTTTGATCTTTTTCTTGAACACAATACAGACGCATGCGCTTATATATACACGCATACACTCATCTCTATAAACACACACACACATCCTACAACGATGAGCACCTCCGAAAGACCGAGCCGACATATCATTTTAAGATTGACGAAATCACCAAAGGCGCCTCGTAATCGACGGGAACGTTTCCTTCCACTGAACACGGATCACGGGATATCCTGAAATAAATTCATGAATAAATGCGAGCATCAGGACTTGAACCCTAGTGTGCTGGGGATACCACACTGTCCACCTAACCATCTAACCACATGTTGTTTCGCAAATCTTCTGATAAATTATTTATATATGTGAAGACAGAGCTAAACTACTAAAATCAAATCCTTTGAATTAAAATCTAATATTGGCTATAGATATTGAGCAATTTATTTTTTAAATCATCAAAGAGGGCATCAAATTTTCACGACATAGAGACGCAGAAAGGGAACTAATAACTCAGAGAGAGAGGATGCATGAGAAGGATAAATTGGCGTGCATCTGCAAGCACAACACCTCGTGCTTCGGTACGAAGAAAACACTAATTGCCCGATCCTTCAAAACGCCCACCCACGCGGTACGACATCCGACGGTGCCACCGCCGGCAGGCAGACGCACGAATCGAGGTTTAGGAAAATTGTGGGGGCCATGTTATACTATTTTTGCAAGGTATTATTAGACTGGTGAACCACTTGATCTCAGCTGCACAATGATCACAAAATGAGTTTTGGTGCCGAAGGGACATCTCCAATGTGAGGTAATACATATTTTGCCCTTATATAGTTTTGGACCATACGTTGGAATGCATCCTTTTCATATAAGTGTCTTGCAACATGCACATGTCCTTCCATCTTTTTTCATGCATCCTTGCGTCCCGTAATAATCCTCATATAGATCCTCCCATTAATAGCCCACAATTCCTTTTTACAATGCATGTAGACGTCCATGCATCTCATTCCTTTTAATCATCCAACTCCTTCCATCCTTTCATGTATGGCAATATCATTGCATCCCATATATGAATAATCCTCAAATGCATCCTTCCTTTCATAGCCCGCAATTCCTTCTTTTTACAATGCACGTATGCAACGTCATGCACCTCATTTTCCTTTTAATTATCCGTCCCGACCGTCTAATCCCAGACCTCATCTTAGGGCTTGTTAATTGTCTGCATACACATGTATATAAATTGGTGCGTTCTGATATACTATAGCGAGGTGGGACTATTGATTCGGAAAAGAACATTCTTTAACATAAGGAAAAGCTAGCTCGCTAGTTGCCTTCTTAGAAAGGCCGAAGAGGTTGTGAGTTTGATACCTTTGTCGGCGTAATAATTTTTGCCTAAGTCCACTCTCCTATTGCCGGGCTGCCACTTCAGCTCGGCCCGAGGCCCATGAGAGGAGATTTAGAAACGGAACAACCTAAAAGCATCAATGATACGGTCCTGGTTCTCATGCCCAAGCTAATGAATCCTACTATGCTAACTCAGTTTAGACCCATCAGCTTATGCAATGTATTATATAAGATTGCGTCCAAGGTGATTGCGAACAGATTGAAGATGATTCTTCCGGACATCATTTCAGAGGAACAATCAGCCTTTGTGCCAGACAGGCCTATCTTTTTTTTTGGAAAAGGTGGGTTCTATGCCTCAGAAACAGAATTACAGTCAGCTAGTACAACATGAGCAACACTGTCTGGCACCCGCCGCAACCAACAAGCGGTGCTACCACCAGATCTTCCTATACTAGCTAAATTATGAGCAACTCTATTTTGATGACGCTCAATTTTCAATGAAATAAACCCACGCGACTCAAGAGTTTTCTTGATTTCTAACATGAGATGACCGTATGCAGAACGGTCCAGCGAGTCATCAGTCAGTGCAGCAATAGCCGTCGCGTTATTGGATTGGATCACAATTGGAAAATCCGACCGTTGTATACTAATTGACAGTCCTTCAAGAATAGCACTAATCTCTGCTTCAAGTGTGTTGTTATGCCCAATATGCGACCCTATCCAAAGGAACTCGAAGGTCCCACCAAGGATAGACCCGCATATTGAAACGCTTTTGCAAGGTGGATATCATTACATCAACATTACATAATAGATGGGGATACATACAAGAGGCATACAATGCCACACGAATACAATATCACAATACATAATATCAACATCCGACTACAAATGAAACACAAACAGAAACTCAAACGACATCCACCCTGCTAGCCCAGGCTGCCGACCTGGAACCTATCCCCTGATCGAAGAAGCAGAAGAAGAACTCCAAAACAAGCAAGCATCGCTCTCGCGTCATGATCATCGCAAAACCTGTACCTCCAACTATTGTTGTAGTAATCTGTGAGCCACGAGGACTCAGCAATCCCATTACCATGGGTATCAAGACTAGCAAAGTTTAAAGGGAAAGGAAGGGGTAAAGTGGTGAGGCTGCAGCAGCGACTAAGCATGATATGGTGGCTAACATACGCAAATAAGAGCGAGAAGAGAGCAAGCGGAACGGTCGTGAAGCTCGCAATGATCAAGAAGTGATCCTGAACTCCTACTTACGTCAAACATAACCCAGAAACCGTGTTCACTTCCCGGACTCCGCCGAAAAGAGACCATCACGGCTACACACGCGGTTGATGCGTTTTAATTCGGATCTGGTGTCAAGTTATCTACAATCGGACATTAACAAATTCCCATCTACCTATAACCGCAGGCATGGCTTTGGAAAGATTATACCCTGCAGGGGTGTCCCAACTTAGCCCATGACAAGCTCTCGCGATCAATGAAGGATATACCTTCTCCCAGGAAGACCCAATCAGACTCGGAATCCCGGTTTACAAGACATTTCGACAATGGTAAAACAAGACCAGCAAAGCCGCCCGATGCGCCGACAATCCCGATAGGAGCTGCACATATCTCGTTCTCAGGGCAACACCGAATAAGTCAAGCTACGAGTAAAACCAGCCCTCGAGTTGCCCCGAGGTGGCCCCGCAGGTTGCTCGATTCGGACCAACACTTAGACAAGCACTGGCCCGGGGGGGCTAAAATAAAGATGACCCTCGGGTTGGCCGACCCAAGGGAAAGGAATAGGTGGTGGTGAGGCAAATGGTAAAACCAAGGTTGGGCCTTGCTGGAGGAGTTTTATTCAAAGCGAACTGTCAAGGGGGTCCCATAAATCACCCGACCGCGTAAGGAACCCAAAATCCGGGAACATAACACCGGTATGACAGAAACTAGGGCGGCAAGAGTGGAACAAAACACCAGGCAAAAGGCCGAGTCTTCCACCCTTTACCAAATATATAGATGCATTAATAATATAAGAGATATTGTGATATCCCAACCAAAATCTTGTTCACCATGGAGAAATCTTCAACTTCACCTGCAACTAACAACGTGTAGACGAAGCCACGAAGACGAACCAAGCGTAGACGAACGAATCCTCACGGTCGCAACGAAACAGGAACTATCGAAAAGAAGCACACAACATGGTAAACACACCACACATGAACATGACATGATGCACAACAAGCATGATGCATGACAAAGCTACATGAAGCTACTCATGACAAGAGATGATGCAAACAAAGGCAACACATCAAGGCAAGTTTAAATAAGGCCGGGAACAACATATAACAATTCCGGTAAGTCCTCATATGCATATTTCGAAAATGGTCCAGATCTGAATAAACATTATGTTCAAGTTGTTAAACAGCAAGTTAAGACGCACAAAGATGATCTACAGGAGATTCTAGTCAAGTTACATATAAAGTTCATTTAGTTCGGAGCTACGGTCTAAAAGATATGAGCAAAACAAGTTAAACATGGCATTAATGCAAAATGCATACAAAAATCAAGCAAACACCTCAAAACAAAGATGCAACATGATAATATGAAGCTACATGCAATTCTAAGCAAGTTTCATATAGAGCACACTCAAAACGGAGCAACGGTTCAACAAACACACTCTATACAAGTTATAGCAACAATCTGTTCAAAACAGCAACTAGGCATATTGCAAGCATCAAAACAACATGCTACAGCACCCCAACAAGAAAACAAAAGGCATGGTCATGATGTATAGGTAAAGCATCTCAAAACATGAACACTGAACTATCTCCAGAAATCACTAGAACATGTCCAAACACACATGGTAAGATTGCAAGTTATAACAATTCAGACTTTGCAAAAAATAACATCAGGTTGCAATGTTTAGAGCTATCAAACAACATGTTACAGGAACTTATCATGGCAAACAAAGGCATGGCATGAATCTACTAATTGCATAGATCAAAAGTCCTTTACTGACCATAAGCCAAAAAGGATCAGAAAATATGATGGCACCCACGTAAACATGGCAAGTTATATTACAGATTCATACACGGCAGGAACTGAATTATGAAGGCATGTTGGTGAGCTTGTGCAACTCACTACAGAGAATTACATGGCATGGCAAGGCACCCAACAGTAAGAAGGCATGTTTATGAAGCTAAGAATGGCAATATCAAGTCCATAGGGTGCATGGATCACTAGCAACAATCATGGTAACAACTCAACTTAATGTTAACAGGCTGACAGCAACATTATGAAGCAACTTTGGAGCAAGATATGAACAAGCTACAACAAGCTATAAATGCAACCAGGGGCATGGATGGATAGAGCATGACATGTAGACCAAAACATATTTAGTGAACATCTCCAGATTATGCATAGAATGACTAGTAGCAACATGTTTATATAGCATCACGAAATAACAAATTCAGCCTACCAAAACAGCAACATCATGTACCCTACTTAACAAGCTTGAATCACTCACCACAAGTCATTGCATGATAAGATAAGCATAGCATCATCAAGAAGACATGTTTGTCAAACAAACCAAGTCAAGAACAAGTTCATAGCATGCAAGGATCAACTATAGCAACCTTGGTAAAATTGAATAACATGTAAACAATCTGCCAGGAAACGTTTTGAAGCAAAAGTAGAGCACGAAAATGACATGCTAGACTACTCCATAATTGCAACCAAGGGCAGGGATGGATAGAGCATAACCATATGTTCAAAACATCCTTACTGAAGTATCTCCAAATATGCATGGATCTCTCTAAAGCATCAAGTTTACATGGCATCAAAATAACAGCAGAACAGGGACTAAAACAGCAACATCACGATGCCTAGTTTGCATGCTTGTGCTAGTCACCACATTGATCACAAAAATACATGGAATACACCACTCTAAAGAATACATGGCATAGTTCAAAACACATGTAGACATCAACCTCATAGGATGCACACATCAATCATGGCAAAAATGACAAAAGAGCTCGTTCTGATAACAGACAGTAGATAACATTATGAAGCACTCTTGCAATGATGATTCAGGCATCTAGATGACCTCAAATGAATATGATGCAATGGAATGAAATGAAGTACTCGTTGAGAGGAACAATTTGACATATTACACGCACAAAACGGAGCTACGGATGCAGAGATACGGCAGGTCGAACATGGCATGAAAATTACACAGATCTGGGACTTGATCAGATTTTCGGGGAAGGGGAAAAAGTCAACCTCGTCGGAATCTCGCCGGAGAACGGCCGGAGATGAGGGAGACGGCGGCCGGAACTGCGGGAGAGGTCGGGGAGGACGGGCCCCACCGGATCTGGCCGGATCCGGCGCGGGACAGCGGCGGAGGAGGCCGGACGCGGGGGCGGCGACCTGCGGCTGGGCACGGGAGGCGGCTGGACATGTCCGGAGGCTGGACGAACATGTCCGGTGCGCGGAGAGGGGATTTTTAGGGTTTCGGGAGGAATCATCCGTGAATTTCGGGGGGAGGGCATATTTATAGATTCTGGGAGCTAGGAGAGTCCAAATGGGGAGCGGTTTCCGGCCACGTGATCGTGATCGAATGACCAAGAGCATGGAGGGGAGTTTGCTGGGTTTTGGGCCACTTTGGAAGGGTTGGGCTGCAAAGAGAAGGAGGCTTTTACGGTTACCCAGTTAACCGTTGGAGTACCAAACGACCTCCAAATGGCACGAAACTTGACAGGCGGTCTACCGGTGGTATACCAAGGCCGCTTGGCAAGACTCGGTCCATTCCGAGAACGTTTAACACCCGCTCACAACAGGAGACAAGAGGGGGATGCCGGAGGGCATAGGAGTGCCGGATTGCGAAACGGACAATGGGGAAAAGGCTCGGATGCATGAGACGAACACTTATGCGATGCAATGCAATGCACATGATGACATGACAAAATGCAACACGCAAGCAAATGACATGGCAACGACGGCGAATAGCTGGCAGACACCTGGCGCATCAGATCCGGGGTGTTACAACACTCCTCCACTAACAAGAGATCTCGTCCCGAGATCTTAGGACCGAGACGGAACGGAAAAGGGATGAGGTGAAACAAGAACTCAAGAGAAGAAGCAAAGAATCGAGAGCACTCGAGAAGAAGAGAGGAATGACGAGAATGACAAGAATCGAAAGCTCACGGAATCAGATAGACTATGAAACCACTCCGGTTAGAATGAGATAAGAAACGAATAAGACTGAAAGGATTTAGGCAGCTCTCCGACTGAACATGGAGAGGATCAAATCATGAACTAGGGAAGATGAAATGATACTTGACGAGAGGAACAACACAAGGCCTCCGGAAGAATTGAAAGAAATGAATGAAAAGAACTTAGAAGGAAGGGTTGAATGGAGTTGTTGAGAAAATCAACAACGAAAAGAATAGGTTTGTTGTGGACTTAGAGGTAACATCTCAAAATCATAAGGTGATAACCGGCCACAAACGGAAATGATTGGATAACTGAGAAGAACGAAGAAATGCAAAACTCCACTTCAAAAGAATATGGAGAATTAATTGCACTTCGAGACGCGAGAAGAAAAGATACTTAAACTCCTCCAACAAAATCTTGATGAACTCTTGAAGAGTGAATTAGATCATGAAGAACCACCATGAAGAACTCCGGTAACAAAAGGATGATGAGATAGAATGAAGGATGAAAGAATATGATGAGCCTTGCGATGATTTAGATGGAGGTTCCGATGAAATGGCCGAGGAAATTGAACTCCGGAAAAGAAATATGAAAACACTTGGAACTAGAATTTATTCAACAAGAACAAACTCCAAAGGAAAAGATTGATTGCTTGGATGAAATAAGAATAAGATTTATGTTATGCTTATCCTTCATCAAATTAAATTGATGACAAGCAACAGATTTGGCATACTACTTATTCTTCTTGAAAAGGATTGAGAAATGACATATCACAAACTTGAGAAGGTCGAACCACCGGTAGGATTGGAAGGAACGAATGAATTAATATGATAATCAAGGAAAAAGAATCAAGGAAAAGAATCTTGAACGAACCACCGTAAGAATTCGAAATGACTGATGAAGAAGAAATAATCACTGGGAAGAATTAGAAGAACCAATAAGCAATAGGGGATTTAGATGCAAAAGGACAAAGAGATCATGAACTGATAAAGAATACTTGAACGAAGCACCGGGATAAATAGAGAACGATAACTGGAATGATGGCCTCCGGTGAAAAGAAATGGAAAAACAACTCCTGACATAGTCCGGATGGTTAAGAAAAGAATATCTGACAAATGGAATAATTCGAGAGGATAGCATGAAGCTAGAACGACGAAACTTCGAGAGAACGGACAAGATTTAAAGGAAAACTCTTCTGCGATCTTCAAATGACAACGGGAAACACCACCAAAATTATAGAGATACTCCGGGAGAATGAAAAGCAAAGAGGTTGAGCCAACAATGAAATGATTTGAAATCGATCTTGGAAAGGCATCTGACTGATGAAATCATACTTACATCAAACTTGAAAAGAATTTGAGAATAACTCCGGGGGAATTAGAAGAGTCAGGTAAGATCCTGGGAAAAGACCTGTGGGTTAGGGCCCACTAAAGAGAAAACACCGTTGAAAAGGATTGTTGACGAGATGGATGATGCACCGACATAATTGAAATATTTGAATGAGGTGACAACCACGAATTAATTCGAACACAGACGAATCTCCTGAGATGTCTTAAGCACTCCGGAAGGAAAAAAAACTGGCGAGAGGCGAACGAACAAGGAGAACACTTGATCCAGGGAAAAGAATGTGATCAACCCGAAAAACATGAATTGAGTCCACCGGAAAGAAAAAAGAGATGAAGAATGTCCACCGAGACAAGAATTCACCGGTTGAAATAATTTATGAAAGACTGAAGAGGCTCCACACAAATGAAATTGATGGTCGAGAGAGAGTCAGACTCCGGGAAGAAAAAGGGTGGGAGGGCGGGAAAACAAAGGCAACTTGGAAGGGGAAACCGACGAATATCTTGAAGAGAAAACACCGGTTGAAAGAATGTAAAAGCTTCGCACGAGTAGGATGGATACTCGATTACGGACTCCGGTTCCGAGAAGAAGAAGGGTGGGCGGGTGGGAAAGAAAACAATTGAGGATTGAACTCAATGATGAAGAGGCTCGAGTCGACTTGACGAGAAATGCACCGGATGAAAAGAGCTGAGGAACAACGATCGAAAAACCAACAGCGTGATCCTAAAGAAAGTTTGAAAGGGAAGAGAAGTAATTCAAAACACCTACGTCAAGATTCCTTACCAGAGCGACGAAGGGGCTGAGGAGTAAAAAGAATTCCTACTCTCCGATATAACTAAACTCCGAAAATAGTGTTCTTCTAGACTCAACAACGGCCAAACTACCGATCAATCAAGGGGGCTCCTAGGGTCGGTCGAGGCTCTGATACCAACTTGTCACGCCCAATATGCGACCCTATCCAAAAGGAACTCGAAGTTCCCACCAAGGATAGACCCGCATATTGAAATGCTTTTGCAAGGTGGATATCATTACATCAACATTACATAATAGATGGGGATACATACAAGAGGCATACAATGCCACACGAATACAACATCACAATACATAAGATCAACATCCGACTATGGATGAAACACAAATAGAAACTCAAACGACATCCACCCTGCTAGCCCAGGCTGCCGACCTGGAACCTATCCCCTGATCGAAGAAGCAAAAGAAGAACTCTAAAACAAGCAAGCATCGCTCTCGCGTCATGATCATCGCAAAACCTGTACCTGCAACTATTGTTGTAGTAATCTGTGAGCCACGAGGACTCAGCAATCCCATTACCATGGGTATCAAGACTAGCAAAGCTTAAAGGGAAAGGAAGGGGTAAAGTGGTGAGGCTGCAGCAGCAACTAAGCATGATATGGTGGCTAACATACGCAAATAAGAGCGAGAAGAGAGCAAGCGGAACGGTCGTGAAGCTAGCAATGATCAAGAAGTGATCCTAAACTCCTACTTACGTCAAACATAACCCAGAAACCGTGTTCACTTCCCGGACTCCGCCGAAAAGAGACCATCACGGCTACACACGCGGTTGATGCGTTTTAACTCGGATCTGGTGTCAAGTTATCTACAACCGAACATTAACAAATTCCCATCTGCCTATAACCGTAGGCACGGCTTTCGAAAGATTATACCCTGCAGGGGTGTCCCAACTTAGCCCATGACAAGCTCCCGCGATCAACGAAGGATATACCTTCTCCCTGGAAGACCCGATCAGACTCAGAATCCCGGTTTACAAGACATTTCGACAATGGTAAAACAAGACCAGCAAAGCCGCCCCATGCGGCGACAATCCCGATAGGAGCTGCACATATCTCGTTCTCAGGACAACACCGGATAAGTCAAGCTACGAGTAAAACCAGCCCTCGAGTTGCCCCGAGGTGGCCCCGCAGGTTGCTCGGTTCGGACCAACACTTAGACAAGCACTGGCCCGGGGGGGCTAAAATAAAGATGACCCTCGGGTTGGCCGACCCAAGGGAAAGGGATAGGTGGTGGTGAGGAAAATGGTAAAACCAAGGTTGGGCCTTGCTGGGGGAGTTTTATTCAAAGCGAACTGTCAAGGGGGTCCCATAAATCACCCGACTGCGTAAGGAACGCAAAATCCGGGAACATAACACCGGTATGACAGAAACTAGGGCGGCAAGAGTGGAACAAAACACCAGGCAAAAGGCCGAGTCTTCCACCCTTTACCAAATATATAGATGCATTAATAATATAAGAGATATTGTGATATCCCAACCAAAATCCTGTTCACCATGGAGAAATCTTCAACTTCACCTGCAACTAACAACGCTATAAGAGGGGCTGAGCAAAGCGGTAACATAGCCAAACAACGGTCTGCATAGGAAAGGTCTCAAAGGTTAGAGATTCATGGCAATTTGGGAGGCTTGAAGAGCAACAGATAGGTAACGTAGCATAGTGATAGAACGAAGCAACTAGCATAGAAATGATAGTAGTGAGATCCAGGGTAGCGGTCATCTTGCCTGATATCCTGCTAGGAAGAAGAACGAGTCCATGAAGAAGATGAAGCCACGAAGATGAACCAAGCGTAGACGAACGAATCCTCACGATCGCAACGAAACAGGAACTATCGAAAAGAAGCACACAACATGGTAAACACACCACACATGAACATGACATGATGCACAATAAGCATGATGCATGAGAAAGCTACATGAAGCTACTCATGACAAGAGATGATGCAAATAAAGGCAACACATCAAGGCAAGTTTAAATAAGGCCGGGAACAACATATAACAATTCCGGTAACTCCTCATATGCATATTTCAAAAATGGTCCAGATCTGAATAAACATTATGTTCAAGTTGTTAAACAGCAATTTAAGACGCACAAAGATGATCTACAGGAGATTCTAGTCAAGTTATATATAAAGTTCATTTAGTTCGGAGCTACGGTCTAGAAGATATGAGCAAAACAAGTTAAACATGGCATTAATGCAAAATGCATACAAAAATCAAGCAAACACCTCAAAACAAAGATGCAACATGATAATATGAAGCTACATGCAATTCTAAGCAAGTTTCATATAGAGCACACTCAAAATGGAGCAACGGTTCAACACACACACTCTATACAAGTTATAGCAACAATCTGTCCAAAACAGCAACTAGGCATATTGCAAGCATCAAAACAACATGCTACAGCACCCCAACAAGAAAACAAAAGGCATGGTCATGATGTACAGGTAAAGCATGTCAAAACATGAACACTGAACTATCTCCAGAAATCACTAGAACATGTCCAAACACACATGGTAAGATTGCAAGTTATAACAATTCAGACTTTGCAAAAAATAACATCAGGTTGCAATGTTTAGAGCTATCAAACAACATGTTACAGGAACTTATCATGGCAAATAAAGGCATGGCATGAATCTACTAATTGCATAGATCAAAAGTCCTTTACTGACCATAAGCCAAAAAGGATCAGAAAATATGATGGCACCCACGTAAACATGGCAAGTTATATTACAGATTACAGATTCATACATGGCAGGAACAGAATTATGAAGGCATGTTGGTGAGCTTGTGCAACTCACTACAGAGCATTACATGGCATGGCAAGGTACCCAACAGTAAGAAGGCATGTTTATGAAGCTAAGCATGGCAATAGCAAGTCCATAGGGTGCATGGATCACTAGCAACAATCATGGTAACAACTCAACTTAATGTTAATAGGCTGACAGCAACATTATGAAGCAACTTTGGAGCAAGATATGAACAAGCTATAGCAAGCTATAAATGCAACCAGGGGCATGGATGGATAGAGCATGACATGTAGACCAAAACATATTTAGTGAACATCTCCAGATTATGCATAGAATGACTAGTAGCAACATGTTTATATAGCATCATGAAATAACAGATTCAGCCTAGCAAAACAGCAACATCATGTACCCTACTTAACAAGCTTGAATCACTCACCACAAGTCATTGCATGACAATATAAGCATAGCATCATCAAGAAGACATGTTTGTGAAACAAACCAAGTCAAGAACAAGTTCATAGCATGCAAGGATCAACTATAGCAACCTTGGTAAAATTGAATAACATGTAAACAATCTGCCAGGAAACATTTTGAAGCAAAAGTAGAGCACGAAAATGATATGCTAGACTACTCCATAATTGCAACCAAGGGCAGGGATGGATAGAGCATAACCATATGTTCAAAACATCCTTAATGAAGTATCTCCAAATATGCATGGATCTCTCTGAAGCATCAAGTTTATATGGCATCAAAATAACAGCAGAACAGGGACTAAAACAGCAACATCATGATGCCTAGTTTGCATGCTTGTGCTAGTCACCACATTGATCACAAAAATACATGGCATACACCACTCTAAAGAATACATGGCATAGTTCAAAACACATGTAGACATCAACCTCATAGGATGCACACATCAATCATGGCAAAAATGACAAAAGAGCTCGTTCTGATAACAGACAGCAGATAACATTATGAAGCACTCTTGCAATGATGATTCAGGCATCTAGATGACCTCAAATGAATATGATACAATGGAATGAAATGAAGTACTCGTTGAGACAAACAATTTGACATATTACATGCACGAAACGGAGCTACGGATGCAGAGATACGGCAGGTCGAACATGGCATGAAAATTACACAGATCTGGGACTTAATCAGATTTTCGGGGAAGGGGGAAAAGTCAACCTCGTCAGAATCTCACCAGAGAACGGCCGGAGAGGAGGGAGACGGCGGCCGGAACTGCGGGAGAGGTCGGGGAGGACGGGCCCCACCGGATCTGGCCGGATCCGGCGCGGGACGGCGACGGAGGAGGCCGGACGCGGGGGCGGTGACCTGCGGCTGGGCACGGGAGGCGGATGGACATGTTCGGCGGCTGGACGGACATGTCCGGTGCGCGGAGAGGGGATTTTTAGGGTTTCGGGAGGAATCATCCGTGAATTTCGGGGGGAGGGGCATATTTATAGATTCTGGGAGCTAGGAGAGTCCAAATGAGGAGCGGTTTTCGGCCACGCGATCGTGATCGAACGACCGAGAGCATGGAGGGGAGTTTGCTGGGTTTTGGGCCACTTTGGAAGGGGTGTTGGGCTGCAAAGAGAAGGAGGCTTTTACGGTTACCCGGTTAACCGTTGGAGTACCAAACGACCTCCAAATTGCACGAAACTTGACAGGCGGTCTACCGGTGGTATACCAAGGCCGCTTGGCAAGACTCGGTCCATCCCGAGAATGTTTAACACCCGCTCACAATAGGAGACAAGAGGGGGACGCCGGAGGGCATAGGAGTGCCAGATTGCGAAACGGATAACGGGGAAAAGGCTCGGATGCATGAGACGAACACTTATGCGATGCAATGCAATGCACATGATGATATGAAAAAATGCAACACGCAAGCAAATGACATGGCAACAACGGCGAATAGCTGGCAGACACCTGGCGCATCGGATCCGGGGCGTTACATGCGTCTTTTGCAGTTAAACAGGTACCGGCAAGCCGAGAAAATAACCTCCCCCTCGGAATCCCTAAGCACCATGTCGGACCGAGCTAGTCCTGTCTCCTTCATAAATGAACCATCCGTAGATAGTGCAACCCAGCCTATGGGAGGTTTTGGCCAGGGTGCACGTTGAGCATTAACAGGAGCCAAGGTGACCACCTGTTCATCCATGGACATTTTTCCTTTAACAATATCATCGATGCTGTACTTCTGGGCTTGATCGAATGAAGATAGATAGCTGCAACAAAAGTCTTTTGTGATCTCAAGGGGTGGAATGACTTTGTGATGCAGTTGGTCATTCCGTAAGGACCATATACGCCAAAGCAACATGATTATCATGGTGCGTATCTTCTCAATCCTATCAGCAAGCAGGGACATTAATCACTCCGGCCCCGTGTTGATTAACTCATCATTAGTTGGCAGTGGCCACACCTGTCTCATCGTATGACATACCAAGACAGAACCTGGACAAGTTATTAACGCATGAAATGAGTCATCCTTAGCATCTCCGCACAGCCGTCAAGTTTCAGAGTCGCTGATGTGATGCTTTGTTTTGCATGCAGCAGTAGCCAGCGCACCTACCGATACTTTCCATGCAAAAGTATGCATTTTATGTGGTACTCGGACCTGCCACACCCAATTCCAACAGGGGCGATCCCCCTCGGGCCTAGAACTGCTTGCTCCTGTGTTGTGACACTGCATGTGCTCCTGCATCGCCCAATGGTAGGCTGTTTTGACTGAGAATTGCCCAAACTTTCCTAGAAACCATGCAAGAAAATCATCATCATGGCTGGGTGAAGTTCGAATACTTCGGATCACTTGCACGTCTACCGGCCAAAAATGTTCATTGAGAAGATCAATATTCCAGTTACCTCTATGATCAAGAAACTCAGAAACTCTGTTAAGTCGGCATCTCCTTTTGGGGGTAATTGGTTTTAGCGAAGGCCCTCTAGGGATCCATGGATCTCGCCAAGTCCTGATACTATTGCCGTTACCCACTCTCCATATGATACCTTTTTTCACCAGCTCTAGCCCATGTTCTATACCTCTCCAGACAGCAGAAGCATTGCCAGTAAACATAGTGTCCACCAAGCTGCCAGAAGGGTAATATTTGGCACACAACAGTCTCGCGACTAGACTTCCGGGGTGCTCAATTAATCTCCACGCCTGCTTTGCTAGGAGAGCTTGGTTAAAAGCTCTCATGTCCCTGAAACCCATTCCACCCATAGCTTTGGGTAGTATCATTTTATCCCAAGCAAGCCATGCCATTTTCCTCTTTCCATTCTCCACACCCCACCAGTATTGCCTTATCATGCGGGTCAGGTCATCACAGACTGACATGGGCAATTTAAAAACACTCATGACATATGTAGGTATTGCTTGTGCAACCGCCTTAATAAGAACTTCTTTACTTGCCATGGACATATACCTCTCGCTCCAATCCACTAGCCTCTTACTCAACTTGGCTTGAAGTGGTTCTAATTTACCTTTGCTCATTATCCCTTCCGGGACTGGAAGACCCAAGTATTTTGGTTCAAATACTTCCTGAGTAACTCCCAATATACTTTTAACTTCATTTGACACCGTCGTTGGGCAATTGTCTGCAAACAAGATGGAACACTTTGCCGGGTTAATGAGTTGTCCCGTAGCCTCCGCATATGTGTTCAACACCCCTTTGACAATTGTCGCTTGGTCAGAACTCGCATGAAAGAAAAGCAATGTATCATCTGCAAACAAAAGATGAGATATATCTGGAGCTCTTCTACAAATCTTCAACGCTTCTAGGCCATCATCATGAATTGCTTTGTGTAACAAGGTGGATAAAGCATCATCCACAAAAAGAAATAAAAAGGGTGACTGTAACGCCCCGGATTCGATGCGCCAGGTGTCTGCCTCTTATTCGATGTTGTTGCCATGTCATTTGCTTGTGTGTTGCATTTTATCATGTCATCATGTGCATTGCATTACATACGTGTTCGTCTCATGCATCCGAGCATTTTCCCCGTTGTCCGTTTTGCAATCCGGCGCTCCTATGCCCTCCGGCGTTCCCCTTTTGTCTCTCATTGTGAGTGGGTGTTAAACGTTCTCGGAATGGACCGAGTCTTGCCAAACAGCCTTGGTATACCACCAGTAGACCGCCTGTCAAGTTTCGTGTCATTTGGAGTCCGTTTGATACTCCAACGGTTAACCGCGTAGACCGAAACCCCCCTTTCTCTTTGCAGCCCAACGCCCTTCCAAAGTGGCCCAAAACCCATCTAAGTCCCCTCCATGCTCTCGGTCGTTCGATCATGATCGTGTGGGCGAAAACCGCTCCTCATTTGGACTCTCCTAACTCCCTCTACCTATACATTAGTCCTCCTCCCTCGAAAACGCAGACGAAACCCTAGCAGTCTTCCTCCTCGCGCCACCGGACATGTCCATCTGCGCCGGACATGTCCGCCGGACACGTCGCCCGAGCCAATCGCAGGCCGCCATGTCATCGTCGCCGCCGTCCCGGCCAACCCGTAGCCACCACGTCGCCCCAGCTCCTTCCCACCGCGCCTTCTCTCTCCTCCCCGCGCCGTCGCGGCCCTACGGGCCCATGGCCGGCCCGCCCGGCCCGACCGCGCGCCCCGCCGCCTCCCGCGCTGGCCCGAGCCGTGCCCCCGCGCCCGCGCCCGTCGGATCCCCGCTCCGCCGCCTCCCTTCCCTCCGGTCCCGTCGCCGGCGTGCTGCTCCGCCGCCGCCGTCAGCCGGCACCGCCCCGCCGCCTCGGACCCGCCGCCACGCCGCCCGAGCCCGGCTCCGCCCCCGCGCCTCCTTGTCATCGCCGCGGAGCTCCCCAGCCGGCGCCCAAAGGAGCCGCCCCGGCCGCCCTGCCTGGCGCCGCGGCTCCCGCAGCCCGGAACTCGCGCCGGCGCCGCCGGCCTCCTCCGCCCGAGCGCCCGGTCCGGCCGCTCCTCTGCCGGATCCGGCCTCCCCGGCCCCGATCCGCGCCGCCCTCGTCATCCTGTCGTCCTCCCGCGGCCATCTTCGGCGATGCTTCGGCCATCATCGTTTTCCGTGCGAAGGTTGACTTTCCCCCTCTGAAAAGTCCCCGAATCTGCAGTAATTTTTATGCCATGTTCATCGCATTGTATCTCTGCATCCGTAGCTCTGTTTTGTGCGTGTAATATGTCAAATTGTTCGCCTCAACGATTACTTCATTTCATTCCACTGTATCATATTCATTTGAGGTCATCTTGATGCCTGAATCATCGTTGCAAGAGTGCTTCATGATGTTGTCTGTTGTCTGTTAACAGAACAAGCTCTTTTGTCATTTTTGCCATGATTAATGTGTGCATCCCATGAGGTTGATGTCTACATGTGTTTTGATCTATGCTATGTCTTTTTTACAGAGGTTCTTATCATGTATTTTTGTGATCAATGTGGTGACTAGCACAAGCATGCAAACTAGGCATCGTGATGTTGCTGATTTTAGTCCTTGTTCTGCTGTTATTTTGATGCCATGTAAACTTGATGCTACAGAGAGATCCATGCATATTTTGAGATACTTCAGTAAGGGTGTTTTGAACATATGGTTTTTGTCTATCCATTCAAGCCCTTGGTTGGAATTATGGAGTAGCCTAGCATGTCATTTCCGTGCTCTACTTTTGCTTCAAAATGTTTCCTGGCAGATTGTTTATATGTTATTCAATTTTGCCAAGGTTGTTGTAGTTGATCCTTGCATGCTATGAACTTGTTCTTGCCTTGGTTTATTTCATAAACATGTCTTATTGATGATGCTATGCTTATCTTGTCATGCAATGACTTGTGGTGAGTGAATCGATCTTGTTAAGTAGTGTACTTGTTGTTGCTGTTTTGCTAGGCTGAATCTGTTATTTCGTGATGCTATGTAAACCTGCTTCTACAAATCATTCTATGCATAATCTGGAGATGTCCACTAAATATGTTTTGTTCTTCATGTCATGCTCTATCCATCCATGCCCCTGGTAGCATTTATAGCCTGTTGTAGCTTGTTGTAATCTTGCTCTAAAGTTGCTTGATAATGTTGCTGTCAGCCTGTTAACATTAAGTTCAGTTGTTGCCATGTGTTTTGCTAGTGATCCATGCATCCTATGAACTTGCTATTGCCATGCTTAGCTTCACAAACATGTCTTCTTACTGTTGGTTGCCATGCCATGCCATGTATTGCTCTGTGGTGAGTGGGACAAGCTCACCAACATGCCTTCGTAATTCTGTTCCTGCCATGTTTGAATCTGTAATATAACTTGCCATGTTTGCATGGGTGCCATCATATTTTCTGATCATTTTTGGCTTATGGTCAGTAAAGGACTTTTGATCTATGCAATTAGTAGATTCATGCCATGCCTTTGTTTGCCATTATAAGTTCCTGTAACATGTTGTTTGATAGCTCTAAACATTGCATCCTGATGTTATTTTCTGCAAAGTCTGAATTGTTATAACTTGCAATCTTACCATGTGTGTTTGGACATGTTCTAGTGATTTCTGGAGATAGTTCAGTGTTCATGTTTTGAGATGCTTTACCTATACATCATGACCATGCCTTTTGTTTTCTTGTTGGGGTGCTGTAGCATGTTGTTTTGATGCTTGCAATATGCCATGTGTGTTTGAGTATGTTCTAGTAGTTTCTAGAGATAGCTCAGTGTTCATGTTTTGTAATACTTTACCTGCACATCATGCCCATGTCTTTTGTTTTCATGTTGAGATGATGTAGCATGTTGTTTTGGTGCTTGCAATATGCCTAGTTGCTGTTTTGGACAGCTTGTCCTTTAAACTTGTTTCGTGTGTGTGTGTTGAACCGTTGCTCCGTTTTGAGTGTGCTATATATGGAACTTGCTTAGAATTGCATGTAGTTTCATATTATCATGTTGCATCCTTGTTTTGAGGCGTTTTCTTGATGTTTGAGTGCATTTTGCATCAATGCCATGTTTAACTTGTTTTGCTCATATCTTCTAGGCCGTAGCTCCGAACTAAATGAACTTTATATGTAACTTGACTAGAATCTCGTGTAGATCATCTTGGTGCATCTTAACTTGCTGTTTAATAACTTGAACATAATGTTTAATCAGATCTGGACCAATTTCGAAATATGCATATGAGGACTTACCAGAATCGTTATATGTTGTTCCCGGCCTCATTTAAACTTGCCTTGATGTGTTGCTCTTGTTTGCATCATCTCTTGCCATGAGTAGCTTGATGTAGCCTTGTCATGCAGCATGCTTGTTTGAGCATCATGTCTTGTCTATGTGTGGTGTGTTTACCATGTTGTGTGCTTCTTTTCGATAGTTCCTGTTTCGTTGCGATCGTGAGGATTCGTTCGTCTACGCTTGGTTTGGCTTCATCCGGTCGTCTTCTTCATGGACTCGTTCTTCTTCCTTGCGGGATTTCAGGCAAGATGACCGCTACCCTGTGTTGACACACGAACACGTCACGTGTACCCTCGACGCCGGGGGTGATGCACCGTAGCTCACGTCGAAGGAGACCCGACCGACAGCGCGATACGCAAGACAGTCGACGGGCGCTTTTGCAGACCCGAAAACCCCACACCCCCGGGAGGGACCCCGTTAGGGAGTGCGACGGCTATGGGCTGCCCTAGGTCGATTCGCTCGCCCCTAGAGCCTCGAGATTCGCAGCTCTCAAACACGAAGAACAGCGAAGAACGAGAGAGAAAAATGATGGAGAGATAAAACGTAGACTTGAAAAAGTAGTATATTGATTTGTTCAATTGTGTGTTGTTCAATCGGCCGTCACCCCCAACATATATAAGAGGTGGCTGGACTTCCCGTACAAGTAAAGGATTCATCTAGGCTTTCCTTACAAGAAAAATTACATCAATTCGCGTCCTAGAGTCCTAGTTCTATTCCAACTTGGATTCAGTCTGAATCTGGCCCAACTTATGTCTTCCTCCTTGTGTAGGCCACCGATCCTCCATATGACCTCCGATCGAGATGGCCCAAATATCAAACTTGTGCGCCTCGACGATACGAACAACTCTCATGTTGATCACTTTTTCAAATAAGGCCATCTTGAATACTTTTCGAGGTCGTCTTTACCTTCCAGTCGGACTCGGTCTTGCAGTAGACTGAATTATCCGAGTCTTGTAGTGAATTTGCAGGCCATATACTATCTCTGATAATGATGACTCCAAAACCAAAGTTTACCGTCTTGATGATACGCACAACTTCTGTATTGAACACTTCTTCATCCGAGGTCATCTTGATAAACTTTCGGGCACATGTTCAGTTTCACTCGGATCCGACCTCATCCACTCGGATATTAGAAACTTCCACTCGGACCATCCGACTCGACCTTTTCATTCGGAAAACAATCTTTCACTCGGATGACTATATTTTCACTCGGAAGACAAACTTTTACTCGATCGATAAGTTTTCACTCGACCTTTTACTCGATCAGTAGGTTTTCACTCGACCTTTTACTCGATCGGTAGGTTTTCACTCGACCTTTTACTCGATCGGTAGGTTTTCACTCGACCTTTTACTCGATCGGTAGGTTTTCACTTGACCTTTTACTCGATCGGTAAGCTTTCACTCGACCGGTGAGTTTTCACTCGGATGGTAAGCCTTTCACTCGACCAAAAACATAGCCAGATCTTGATTTGTCTCCCCAGGTCTCATACGACTTCGGATTGAGACGAACTTTATATGAAAATCGATCGGCTCGATGAGACGAAACTTTCCCGTGTTGAAGTTTTTCCGATTCAAGGATTTCTTAAGGACCTAATTGCTCGCGCGACCCATCAGACAGGGTGTCTGGTACTTCGCGCCATATTTCCATTCTGCTTCGGTCTGCAGTGTATTGCCTCTAACTTTTGCATATGAACTCGGATTGAGATGATTTATATATCAAAATCGATCGCCTCGACGAGACGAAGACAATTCCTTTAGAATACTCCTTCATCCGAGGTTGTCTTGAAGGCACAATCGGCCGAAAACCACTCGGAATATTGAATTCTGTCACTCGGAATACAATTTCGGCCCCTACGATGGAGTCGGATGATGATAAACTAAACATCAAAGTTGTTCCACTCGGTGATATGAAACTTTTCATGCTGAAAATCCTTTCACTTTGTATCTTGCCAAAATCAGGCGTCAACACATGCCCCCCTGTTTTTCGGCAAAGCTTGCACGCCGAAAAATAATATGCATAGTGTTCGTTCTAAGGACGATGTCCACACTCCATCGGCCATTTATTTTCCTCAGGGCGATAATTATGTATCGGCCATGTTTGTGCTAAGGGCGATAATCATATATCGGCCATTGTCTTACTCAGGCTTCCTGCCACACACTCGGGTCGTACTTCTTCAAATATTTTCCGTTGAGAGCTCGGGGTAACAATGCCCCTTGTATTGATTCCACCAAATATGAATTTCCGGGAACAACTCTTGCAATCCTAAAAGTACCTTCCCAACTTGGAGACCACTTCCCAAATTTTCTATCTCTTGAACCAATCGGCAGAATCACTTTCCAGACGAGATCACCAACTTGAAAATTCTTCAACTTAACTTTCTTAGTGTAAGCTCTTGCAACCCTCAACTTGTCTCTCTCTATGGACTTCAAAGCAACCAAACGTTTATCGGCAACTTCATCAATATTGTCCATCATCAAGTTATAAAAGTCTACTGCCGATAAATCATTTTGTTTGGCTATTCTCAAAGCATTCAAATTTACTTCCACTGGTAAAACGGCCTCTTGACCATATACTAGCTCATATGGAGTTACCCTCGTAGCATCATGCCTTGAAATTCTATGTGCCCATAAAGCTTCGGACAACAACTCATGCCATCTCCTCGGATTATCCTCAATATTCTTCTTGATGAGCTTGATTAAAATTTTATTGCTAGACTCGGCTTGTCCATTAGCTTGGGCATAATATGGAGAGGAATTGAGCAACTTTATATTATAAGATTCGGCAAACTCTCTGACTTGGTGTGACATAAAAGATGAACCTTGATCTGTAGTTAACGTTTGAGGAATACCGAATCTATGAATAATGTGTTCGGTTATGAATTGAATTACCTCCGTATGTGTCATGTTCTTGAGAGGTACTGCTTCAGACCATTTAGTGAAATAATCAGTTGCCACCAATACGAACCGATGCCCTTTTGAGGAAGACGGGTGGATTTGTCCAATGAAATCTAAACCCCAACCTCTGAAAGGCCACGGTTTGATAATAGGATGTAACATAGCAGCAGGAGCCAATTGAATATCACCAAACTTTTGACAAGCTTCACACCCTTTATAATATCTGAAGCAATCATTAATCATAGTCGGCCAATAAAACCCAGCACGTCGCAATAACCATTTCATCTTGGGAGCCGACTGGTGAGTGCCACAAATACCTTCATGTACTTCTCCCATAGCAACTCTTGCCTGGTCCTCATCCAAACACTTTAGAAGAACATCATCGACTGTTCGGCGATAAAGACCATCATCTCTCATTGTATACTTGAAAGCCATACGCCGAACAGCCCTGTCCACCCTTTCACTCGGATTGCACAAGTAATCAACAATGGGCTTTCTCCAGTCGGAATTATCACCTGCACTAGATTTTTTGTTAATGGCCGAATCAGTGGGTTCAGGTTCGGCCTCTCCCATATTGGCAAGACAAGACATCGGTCTTTGAGAGATATGAAACATGCCATGATCAACATGATATCCAGATGCTTGCTGTGCCAACTCATTTGCTTTCCAGTTGTCATGTCTAGATATATGTGCAATGCTAAAACAATCCAAAGTAGAAATTATATCTAGACATTTATCAAGATAAACATTAAGTGATTCGTCCAAACACTGAAAGACTCTGGATATTTGCTGCACCACTAGTAACGAATCACCGTAAGCCTCAATATGTGTAACACCTATAGCAAGTAACATCTCTAAACCGAATAACAATGCTTCATATTCGGCTTGATTGTTTGTGCAAAAATATTCTAAGCGGCATGAGGCTTCAAAAACAGCACCATGAGGAGATATATAAACAATACCAACACCTTGGCCATTGCTACAAACTGAACCATCAAAGTACAATCTCCATGGCACTAATGAAACAAGGTTCATATCAACATCATGCTTGTCATTAATCCGATGTTCAACAATGAAATTAGCAACAATTTGGCCTTTCATGGATTTTAGAGATTCATAAGCCAAATCATATTCAATCAAAGCATAAGCCCACTTGCCAATTCTACCACTAAGAATTGGCCTATGCAACATGTACTTAATGACATCGGTTTGACAAGCTACTACACAAGCACTCGGCACTAGGTAATGTCTCAATTTTGTGCAAGCATAATATAAGCATAGACATAGTTTTTCAATAAATGTATACCTTGTCTCGGCGTCCAATAAGCGTCTGCTCAAATACGTAATGGCATGCTCTTTTCCTTCGGTATCTTGAGTCAAAACAGCACCAATAACACCTTCCTCTGCTGCGATATAAAGCTTAAAAGGCTCTCTATGCTTGGGTGCTTTCATCACCGGAGGAGTGCACAAATAATTCTTGATCATATCAAAGGCTTCTTGCTGTTTTGCCCCCCAAGTGAAATCAACATCATTCTTTAACCGAAGGATAGGAGTAAATGCATCAACTTTCCCTGACAGATTAGCTATGAACCTTCTCAAATAATTGACCTTGCCAAGGAACTTTTGCATATCTCTCTTGCATGTTGGAGCCTCCACTTTCTGTATGGCCTCTATCTTTTTGGGATCAATTTCGATGCCATCTTCATGAATAATGAAACCCAAAAATTTGCCAGCTGACACGCCGAATGCACACTTCAAAGGATTCATCTTCAGTCCATACTTTTTCATTCTTTCAAAAGCTAAACGCAAATCGGCCAAGTGAGATTCAAAAGCATCCGATTTGACAACAATATCATCAATATAAACTTCAAGTATGATACCGAGTAAATCATGAAAAATCAAATTCATAGCCCTTTGATATGTGGCTCCAGCATTTTTTAATCCGAATGTCATCACTGTCCACTCGAATAAACCAAGGAAACCAGGACATCGGAAAGCTGTTTTGTACATGTCCTCTTCAGCCATAAAAATTTGATTGTATCCGGCATTACCATCTAGAAAGCTAATAACCTTATGTCCAGAAGCATCATTAATAAGCATATCGGCTATTGGCATGGGATACTCATCTTTGGGTGTAGCCCTATTCAAATCTCTGAAGTCAATGCACACCCTCAACTTGCCGGATCCCTTCTTCTCCACTGGGACAATGTTAGAAATCCACTCGGCATACCTGCAAGGTCGAATGAAATTAGCTTCAAGCAGTCAACCGATCTCTTCCTTGATCCGATCATATGTTTTCGGATTAAACTTTCTGGCCGACTGTTTATAAGGTCTAAAACTGGCCTTTATAGGCAAACGATGCTCCACTAGCTCTCGACTCAACCCTGGCATCTCATGATATTCCCATGCAAAGCAACAAACATATTCTTTCAATAGCTCGATTAATTTAGCCTTACAATCGGCTTTCAAATTTTTGTTTACAAATGTCGGTCGACTGACTGATCCATCTCCGATATCTACCTCTTCTAACGGATCGGCCGATGTAAAACCTTGCCCAAGTTTATCCATGTCATCCAACTCCTCAATAGATTCATACATATCGTCCTCATTGGACTGATATCTTACAAGACGTTTTTGTAACCACTCGGAATTAGGATCCATTTAAACATATCATACCTTGGAGCCGATTGCATTCAGTCGGCTTTAAAGACACGGGCACAAAACCATTCTTGGTCGCGCTGAGAAAATCAAACTCTGATAAGTCACGTCCCGTCAAGCAAGTAGCATTGGGACGTTGCCAATCCACCGATGCATCGGCCAAAGCAACACAGGCCGAGTTATCCGCATGAATGACTTCCACTTCATCATCAACCCACTGAATCAAAAACTGGTGCATAGTGGATGGCACGCACTGGTTTGCATGAACCCAATCACGGCCTAGTATAACGTTGTAGTGACCTTGCACCTCAGCGACAAAGAATGCAGTAGCCAAAGTTTTGCTTCCGACTATAAGCTCCACATACATCACACCTTTGGCTTCAGTTCTCTCTTTGCCTTCAAACCCGTTGAGCACCATATTGGTCTTGATCAATTCTTCATCAGGCAAACCCAATTTCCTGAAGACCGAATAGGGCATAAGATTTACCACAGCACCACCATCAACAAGCATTCGACTGAGTGGCGATCCATTGATATGACCTCTGAGATACAACGGTTTCAAATGTGTTACTGGTTCTTTTGGCTTCTCGAATATTGCGTTTTTAGGGCCAAAATCCAGTTGAGCCACTTCCCCTTCCTCATCTACAGCACGAAACTCAGCAGGTAAGTAATATACCATATTGATATCCATACCTTCATGGACCGGTGTAGACTCATAGTCCAACATATCAGCCTCTTCTTCAAGTGGATCGACCGATTCTGAAATCTGGTCGAGTGAAGGAGAAGTAAGAAGTGTTGCAGACGATGTAATAGTTGTCGCATCGTCCTCCTTGGGTGGTGTAGGCACTTCTGTGATAGATGTAGAAGCTGATGTATCTTGTATTTGTTTAGGCCTCCACACTTGTTTTGCTGGAACCATGGGCCGAGTGTCATTGAACAACTTATCCCTTTGCTTCTCGGCCTCCTGCTCTGCCATCTCTTGACTCCTTAACCTCTGTAGTTTCCTCTTCTGTGTCTTTGTTAGCCCTGGAGGACACCACTTTGGTCGAGTGTATTTAGCATCTCTCACCTTTACTTGGCTGGTGCTTGCTTCATGGTCATTAGCCGAGTGCTTTGGCGCGATAGCAAGTATCGGCTCAGTCGAGTGGTTATGCAAAGTCGGCTGCTGTATGGGGAATGTTTCGGTGCCCAAGATAAGTGAGTCGACATCCATTTTCTCCTTGCCTTTTCCCGACTCAACTGCTGCAACACTTGGTGACTTAACACGCCATTCTTTTCGACTTTCCAGATGCATGAAATTTCCATTCGGGCGCACCTTTTTACTCAGATGGAATCCACTCGGATGGGCGTCACTCTGATGGAATCCACTCGGATGGAACTCACTCGGATGAAATCTACCATGCCATATTTTTTCATTTGGATAGCTTCCACCTGGGTGCATTCTTACACTAGGATAGTTTCCACTCGGTCGCATATGTTGACCAGCCGACTGATAGTCACCAATGTTCAGTCGGCCATTATATGAGTAATCAAGTCGATTCCACACAGATTGCCTCTGCTCTTCTGAAAACTGCGCCCTTGGTCCACTCGGTTTCACATACTGACTGAATATATCATCTGATGGTGACCTTGGTCGTTTCAAGTATGATGGCCGGTTAGAGCTGGAACCAGCCGACTGATTAGCATATTTGGACAGCAACATATCAAAAGTTGGCTTGATCCGCTTGCGTTGCACTTTAGCTTCATTCCTCTTCCATTTGCCAACTTCTGGACTCTTGGGCTTGACAAATTTAACTCGAGTGTCCTGCTGCACCTGTGTTTGCCCCCCGAGTGTAGGATTCTTGATGGTGATCTTGATCACTTCCTTGCCATCGGGTTGCTTATCAAGCACAACATGTCTCCCCAAAACCTTGTCGCCCTCCTTGTCTTTCCTGGGCTCACCAACAATGACATTAGCTTTATTAGCAGATTCGGCTACCTCCGGCCGAATGAGCAGCTTCTTCCCTTCTAAATCCATGGTGTTCATTGGAAAGGGCTGTTTATCAACTTGCATCTCAGAAAAGTTCAATCGTCCGTCATTAATGGCCGATTGTATCTGTCGTCGAAAAACATTGCAATCGTTAGTAGCATGAGAAAAAGAATTATGATACTTGCAATAAGCACGCCGTTTCAGCTCTTCAAACGGCGGTAAAGTATGAGATATTCTAATAATCTTAGCCTGCAGCAAAGCATCAAATATTCTATCACACTTAGCAATGTTAAAAGTAAACTTCATATCTTCATCACGATTCTTATGAATCGGTTTCAGATCATTGCAAGTAAAGGGTTTGGCCTTAGATGGCCAAACAAATTCAGTAGCAAAAACATCACCCTCATCGTCCGAGTGATCACTATCATATTCCACCATATTCATCTTTGGACGATCGGCTTTGTATCTATGCACTTCTTTGAGATCTTTGCTTCGGCTTTCCTGAGCCAAAGCCCTTTGTAAGACTTGGTTAATATTTAAGAACTCATAGCCTTCTAGCTTTTCTCTAATGGGAGTTCTCAAACCACTCAGCACTAGGTCTGCCAAGTCTCTCTCGGTTATCACCAAACTAAAACATCGGTTTTTTCGTTTCTCTGAATCTCTTGACGTAATCGGAGACCGATTCATCATGCTTCTGTTTAACCGATGTTAGATGTGACAACTTGAGTTCATTGTCGCCGCTGTAAAAGTGATCATGAAATTTCTGCTCTAGCTGCGACCAAACTCGAATGGAACCATGTGGTAAAGAAGAAAACCATGAAAATGCGGTACCAGTTAATGATAAAGGAAATAAACGCACTTTCAACTCATTTAGTGAACCTGCTTCACCTAATTGTGCCAAGTATTGACTAACATGCTCCCATGTGGTTTTTGTGCCCTCTCCATTGAACTTAACAAAATCTGGAATTTTATATCCTGGAGGGCACTGGATGGCATCAAAGTACTCGGGGTACGGCTTTTGGTAAATCCGATTCCGAGGTAACTCAACCCCAAAATTCTCTCGAAGCATCTTAGCCATCTCCTCTCTAAGATTAGCTAGACCATCATCCATAGTGGACGATGAAGCTTGTGGCAGTGGCATAGGAGGAGTATGATTACTAGCTGTAGGTAGGAATTGTGGCAGGTATGTCGACCCATAATTTGCTAGTGGTCGAGTGGTTGTAGCTGTAGGTAAGGTTGGGTTCGGCGTTGCCACCGAACCTGGCATGCTCATAATAGGATTAATGGGTGCAGCCACAATCTGATTTGTTTGGGTAGGATAATAAGCCATCGGCATGGGAGGCGCCGATGCAATAGGTAAAGCCTGATTAGGGTTTTGCACACTAGCAGCTACACCATCATTACCACTAGTCGATTGAGATGTATTCTTCTGAGCATTAGTATTTTCTATGAAAGTTTGATAGACTAGATTGTTACCATCAGCAATACGACTTTCAATCTCAGCCCACTGCTCAGGAGAAAAGGTAGTACTCACAGAAGGTTTAACCTGCTCGGCTTGAAGAGGAGGGAACTTGATTTCTTCAATCAGAGTGATGTTGCCTTGGTGATCCTTCTTGAACTTTGCAAGGAACTCCTGCAAATCCTTCTCTTCGCGCGCCTTCTTGTACTCCTCATAGACTTGGCAATGATCAGCCGATATCTCATCAAGACTGGGCTTAATGATGTTATCGGCGTCTACCTCGGATGGCTTGGGAAGATCGGACATGGTGGATGCTGATGATTGATCTTCGAATCCCCAGCGGAGTCGCCAAAAAGTGTGTTGGCACACGAACATGTCACGTGTACCCTCGACGCTAGGGGTGATGCACCGCAGCTCACGTCGAAGGAGACCCGACCGACAGCGCGATACGCAAGACAGTCGACGGGCGCTTTTGCAGACCCGAAAACCCCACACCCCCGGGAGGGACCCCATCAGGGAGTGCGGCGGCTATGGGCTGCCCTAGGTCGATTCGCTCGCCCCTAGAGCCTCGAGATTCGCAGCTCTCAAACACGAAGAACAGCGAAGAACGAGAGAGAAAAATGATGGAGAGATAAAACATAGACTTGAAAAAGTAGTATATTGATTTGTTCGATTGTGTGTTGTTCAATCGGCCGTCACCCCCAACATATATAAGAGGCGGTTGGACTTCCCGTACAAGTAAAGGATTCATCTAGGCTTTTCTTACAAGAAAAATTACATCAATTCGCGTCCTAGAGTCCTAGTTCTATTCCAACTTGGATTCAGTCTGAATCTGGCCCAACTTCTGTCTTCCTCCTTGTGCAGGCCACCGAGCCTCCATATGACCTCCGATCGAGATGGCCCAAACATCAAACTTGTGCGCCTCGACGATACGAACAACTCTCATGTTGATCACTTTTTCAAATAAGGTCATCTTGAATACTTTTCGAGGTCGTCTTTACCTTCCAGTCGGACTCGGTCTTGCAGTAGACTGAATTATCCGAGTCTTGTAGTGAATTTGCAGGCCATATACTATCTCTGATGATGATGACTCCAAAACCAAAGTTTACCGTCTTGATGATACGCACAACTTCTGTATTGAACACTACTTCATCCGAGGTCATCTTGATAAACTTTTGGGCACATGTTCAGTTTCACTCGGATCCGAGCTCATCCACTCGGATATTAGAAACTTCCACTCGGACCATCCGACTCGACCTTTTCATTCGGAAAACAATCTTTCACTCGGATGACTATATTTTCACTCGGAAGACAAACTTTTACTCGATCGATAAGTTTTCACTCGACCTTTTACTCGATCGATAGGTTTTCACTCGACCTTTTACTCGATCGGTAGGTTTTCACTCGACCTTTTACTCGATCGGTAGGTTTTCACTCGACCTTTTACTCGATCGGTAGGTTTTCACTCAACCTTTTACTCGATCGGTAAGCTTTCACTCGACCGGTGAGTTTTCACTCGGATGGTAAGCCTTTCACTCGACCAAAAACATAGCCTGATCTTGATTTGTCTCCCCAGGTCTCATACGACTTCGGATTGAGACGAATTATATATGAAAATCGATCGGCTCGACGAGACAAAACTTTCCCGTGTTGAAGTTTTCCCGATTCAAGGATTTCTGAAGGACCGAATTGCTCGCGCGACCCATCAGACAGGGTGTCTGGTACTTCGCGCCATATTTCCATTCTGCTTCAGTCTGCAGTGTATTGCCTCTAACTTTTGCATATGAACTCGGGTTGAGATGATTTATATATCAAAATCGATTGCCTCGACGAGACGAAGACAATTCCTTTAGAATACTCCTTCATCCGAGGTCGTATTGAAAGCACAATCGGCCGAAAAACACTCGGAATATTGAATTCTGTCACTCGGAATACAATTTCGGCCCCTACGATGGAGTCGGATGATGATAAACTAAACATCAAAGTTGTTCCACTCGATGATGTGAAACTTTTCATGCTGAAAATCCTTTCACTCTGTATCTTGCCAAAATCAGGTGTCAACACCCTGGATCTCACTACTATCATTGCTATGCTAGTTGCTTTGTTCTATCGCTTTGTTGCGCTACCTATCTTTTGCTCATTAAGCCTCCCAAATTGTCATTAACCTCTAACCTTCGACACCCTTCCCAGCAAACCGTTGTTTGGCTATGTTACCGCTTTGCTCAGCCCCTCTTATAGTGTTGCTAGTTGCAGGTGAAGTTGAAGATTGCTCCATGGTGGACAGGATTTTGGTTGGGATATCACAATATCTCTTATATTATTAATGCATCTATATACTTGGTAAAGGGTGGAAGACTCGGCCTTATGCCTGGTGTTTTGTTCCACTCTTGCCGCCCTAGTTTCCGTCATACTGGTGTTATGTTCCCGGATTTTGCGTTCCTTACGCGGTCGGGTGATTTATGGGACCCCCTTGACAGTTCGCTTTGAATAAAACTCCTCCAGCAAGGCCCAACATTGGTTTTACCATTTGCCTCACCACCACCTACTTTTCCCTTGGGAGTCGCTCTCTCGAGGGTCATCTTTATTATAGCCCCCCCGGGCCAGTGCTTGTCTAAGTGTTAGTCCGAAGCAGAGCCACTTGCAGCGCCACCTCAGGGAAACTCGAGGTCTGGTTTTAGTTGTACGTAGTGTTCATCCGGTGTTGCCCTTACAACGAGATATGTGCAGCTCCTATTAGGATTGTCGGCGCATCGGGCGATCTTGCTGGTCTTGTTTTACCATTGTCGAAATGTCTTGTAAACCGGGATTCCGAGTCTGATCGGGTCTTCCTGGGAGAAGGTATATCCTTCGTTGATCGCGAGAGCTTATCATGGGCTAAGTTGGGACACCCCTACAGGGTATAATCTTTCGAAAGCCGTGCCTGCGGTTATAGGCAGACAGGAATTTGTTAATGTCCGGTTGTAGATAACTTGACACCAGATCCGAATTAAAACGCATCAACCGCATGTGTATCCGTGATGGTCTCTTCTCGGCGGAGTCCGGGAAGTGAACATGGTTTCTGGGTTATGTTTGACGTAAGTAGGGGTTCAGGATCACTTCTTGATCATTGCTAGTTTCACGACCGTTCCTCTTGCTCTCTTCTCGCTCTTATTTGCGTATGTTAGCCACCATATATGCTTAGTCGCTGCTGCAGCCTCACCACTTTACCCCTTCCTTTCCCTTTAAGCTTTGCTAGTCTTGATACCCATGGTAATGGGATTACTGAGTCCTCGTGGCTCACAGTTTACTACAACAACAGTTGCAGGTACAGGTTTATGCGATGATCTTGACGCGAGAGCGATGTTTGCTTGCGTTGAGTTCTTCTTCTGCTTCTTCGGTCAGGGGATAGGTTCCAGGTCGGCAGCCTGGGCTAGCAGGGTGGATGTCGTTTGAGTTTCTGTTTGTGTTTCATCCGTAGTCGGATGATGCTCTCATGTATTGTGATGTTGTATTCGTGTGGCATTGTATGGCTCTTGTATGTATCCCCATCTATTATGTAATGCTGATGTAATGATATCCACCTTGCAAAAGCGTTTCAATATGCGGGTCTATCCTTGGTGGGACCATCGAGTTCCTTTTGGATAGGGTCGCATATTGGGCGTGACAGTGACAAAGGATCACCTTGTCGAAGTCCCCTTGTCGGTGTAAACTGGGACAACAATTTCCCATTAAACTTGACTGAATACTTCACTGATTTAACACATTCCATGATACGGCTCACCCATGTGCCAGAGAAGCCCCACTTCAAAAGAGCCTTCTCCAAGAAATCCCAATCCACACGATCATAAGCCTTCGAAAGATCTAACTTGTACGTGCAATAGTTCTGACTTTGATGAGCAGATTGGATATGATGTATACACTCGAAGGCAATTATTGTATTATCAGTGATAAGTCTCCCAGGTATGAAAGCACTTTGGTTCTCCGAAATAAGGTCCGCCAGTAAAGGACGCAGTCGGTTTACCAAACATTTGGAAACAATCTTATATATGACACTACAAAGACTAATAGGTCTAAAATCCTTCAGGTCAGCCGGAGAATTTACCTTAGGGATAAGAACTATAGCCGTGTCATTAACTCCTGCGGGCATCTTCCCAGTTGCAAAACATTCTAGTACGGCTGTTGTAATTTCCTCCTTCAGTATGTTCCAGTTACGCTGAAAAAACCTTGTCGGGAAGCCATCCGGTCCCGGCGCCTTAATGGGACCAATTTGGAACAATGCATCCGCCACTTCCTTCTCTGTAAAGGGCGCATCAAGCAAATCGTTCATCTGTTGTGTAACTTTTGTATCAATGCACCCTAATAGAGCCTCATATGACAAAGTAGGATCCCTGGTGTACAACTCCTGAAAATAAGAGCTGGCCATGCGCTCCATATCACTAGGAACAGAACTCCATGTACCATCACTTTACGCAGGCGCCGGATATAATTCTTTCTAGCCCGTCATACTGCCTTTCTATGAAAATAATGTGTGTTCCTGTCCCCCTCCTTTAACCAAGCGATGTGCGAGCGTTGAAGCCACAACATCTCCTCGCGATACAAAAGTTCGTCCAGAACAAACATCTTTTCTTTGATCACCGCTCTCTCTGCATTATTTAATTGCAAATCCTCTAGTTCTGTTCGCAAGCGTTCAATCTGTTTAGATACATGACCAAAGTGTTCTCCACTCCATTCCTTCAATTCTGTCATAACTGTTTTGAGATTTGCAGCAACCTCTCCTAAGTTGCTAGCTTTCTTTTTAGACCAAGCATTAGCTATTACTCCGGGAAGAGTAGAATGCCTTTCCCACATAATTTCGTACCGTGCACCACTTCTCTGTCGAGTGTCCGGTTCCTGCGCTTCCATCTGGATCAACAACGGTGCATGGTCGGAAACTGGCGACACAAGATGTCGCACTCGAGCGGCTGGGAACAAGTCTCTCAAAGCCTCATCCGAACACCCACGGTCTAAACGTACTTGGACGTTCCTATTGCCGAACTGATTGTTATTGTAAGTGAAAGGGACTCCCACAAATCCCATATCCATCAACTCGCATACTTCCAAACAATCACGAAATGCCTCCATCTGAGCCGGGCTACGCTGTGTACTCGAAAGATGTTCATGCTGCCACATACATTCATTGAAGTCTCCACATACAAGCCACGGATCATTTGAGACCCCTCTCAACCTAGTAAGGTGATCCCACATGATCCTTCTATTCTCCACCCGTGGTTCTCCATAAACGAATGTAACCCGCCATTTTTTATCTATTCCAGGATCAAATACTTGTACATATATGAATCTTGCACAAGCCTCCAGAACTGTCACCTGGAGCATCTCCTCCCAAAACAGACCAAGTCCACCACCTTTCCCAACTGAATCAACACCTCGAAAGCCATGGAGCCCAAGTCTCCATCGCAGTTTCTCCACTTCTACAACATCATGTCTCGTCTCGCAGAGAAAGACAAGTCGGGGTGAATTAGCCCTAACAAGGGCCAGTAAGTCACGAACTGTCCGGCGGTTCCCCACGCCCCGGCAGTTCCAAACAAGGTGATTCATTGCTACCGACAGTACTCCTCCGGGGAGCCCACCGATATGCTAAGATAGTTATTCTCCTCAACTTGAGTTTTTGCTCTCTTGCTATCTTGGCTGCTTCAGCGCAGCACACCTACTTGAAACAATCCCAAAACAAAACCAGATCTCTGTCCAGGCTGTCCGAATCAGCGGCACCTGCACGTACTAACCATACAACCACAAGCAGCCACTCCAGCAGGACAGCACAACAACGCAAAGACTCTGATGGTCCGCGTACTGGAAAAAACACTAGATGACCTGAAGGAGCCGGCTAGGAAATCGACAAAACATCCATGCATGAAGCTGCGTTCATGGACGGGACGGAGAAAAAATAGCCGATCTTACAAAGCAAATTGGCTGGAGATGATTACGATCGCCCTACCGCCATGCGGCCGGAAGGGGTCGGAGAAGCGGCGGCGGCGACGCGGCCGCCAAAGTGGCGGCCGACGGCGGCCGCGCACGCAAGACCTAGATCGCCTTTTGTGTCGCCACAGCCCACAGCCCACGTACCGATGAGAAGAGACACCCTTGAACGATCGGTGAATCTTTTTTTTCATCAGTGCTTATGAGTGTCTTCACTTCATGAAACGCAGCAAGGCCAAAGTTAACAGTTTTTGTGCGCTTAAACTTGATATGATGAAGGGATACGACAGACTAGAGTGGGATTATCTACAGGCGATGATGATAAAACTAGGCTTTGCTCCATCTTGGGTCCAGATAGTAATGAGCATGGTTCGGTCAGTATCCTTTTCAGTACTTTTCAATGGTGAGAGGCTTGACACTTTCAATCCATCCAGAGGCATTCGGTAGGGAGATCCGATATCCCCATATCTCTTTTTAATCGCAGCGGAGGGCCTTTCATGCCTACTGAAATCCAGTTCATCATCGTCTCATCTAGAAGGGATCAAGGTGGCATCCACGGCGCCAGCCGTGAACCATCTCCTTTTTGCTGACGACAGCCTGCTGCTGTTTAAATCGAGTGTTGAAGGGGCTGTGGCAGTATCAAACTTGCTGGAGAGTTACTGTGTGGCATCTGGACAACGGATAAATCATGAGAAATCCTCAATTTTCTTTAGTAAAGGGTGCCCACAAGCCATGAGAGAGAGTATCAAAAATATTTTAAACGTTCAGAATGAATCGCTCAGTGACAGGTACCTGGGGATGCCTACTGATGTAGGGCACTCAAAGAATGGCACATTCAGATATCTGAGAGATCGGGTGTGGGAGAAGATAAGAGGGTGGATGGAGAAACTGTTATCTTCAGCGGGCAAAGAAATTCTTATCAAATCGGTAGCTCAATCAATACTTATTTTTTCGATGTCATGCTTCCGTCTCCCACGAGGTTTATGTGAGAATATTACCACCCTGATCAGACAGTTTTGGTGGGGGAGCAAGGGAGGAAAACGCAAGCCGAGCTGGGTAGCCTGGGAGGAGATGACAAAGCCAAAGCATCTGGGCGGCCTCGGTTTCAGGGATCTGGAGATCTTCAATCTTGCACTACTGTCGAAGCAAGCGTGGAGGTTGCTACAAAACCTTACATCCTTGAGCGCCTGCATTATCAAGGGGGTTTACTTTCCTGATGTATCTCTCTTTGAAGCAAGTCTTGGGAATCATCCATCACAAATTTGGCGGGCAATCCTGGATGGGCGAGATATCATGGTGCAGGGACTTGTGAGAAAAATTGGAAACGGCGAAACCACGGACATCTGGCACGATAACTGGCTACCTCGCACACACATGAAGCGACCATTAACTTCTCTGATTCAACATCCTCCTCAAAAAGTGTCTGAACTCATCAACAGTACGACATGCTCCTGGAATGAGCAACTAGTTCGGGCTACCTTTATCCCAATCGATGCAGAAACTATCATGCAAATTCCTCTCTGCACTAGACAGATTGAGGACTTTTGGGCATGGAGCAAGGACAGACGGGGTATTTTCTCTGTCAGAACTGCTTACCACATGATCCACCAGAAGAAACTGAGCAGAGAAGCATGGTTAGATGAGCAAGGGGGATCGTCCCACTCACAAGCTGATAGCGAGATCTGGACAAAGCTATGGGGCTTCAACGTTTCATCAAAGCTTAAGATTTTCCTATGGAGATTTGCGAAGAACACCACACCAACCAGGGCACTTTTGCATCATTGGAACATGGCGGACACGCCTGCATGTGGCCTGTGCGGAGCAGAAGACACTTGGAGACATGCTTTGCTAAACTGCATGGTTTCCCGGAGTACGTGGGCTTTGTCATCTGAGATTATCATCGATGCACTGAGTAAGAATGAAGAAGGGGACGCGAAGAGATGGCTCTCCGCCATGCATGAGGCACTATCCCAGGAGAGTTTTACAACACTCGTGGTCACACTATGAGCCTTGTGGGGAGCGCGCCGAAAGGCGATCCATGAGCAGATATACCAAAGTCCTTTTCAGGTACATGGATTTATTCAGTTTTACATAAGGGAACTGGAAGCTATCAAAACTGTTAAAACGAGACGGGGTGGCTTCACCATTCCTCGCCCGACAAGCTGGATTCCCCTACCAACAGGGCTGACAAAACTGAACGTGGATGTTGCAGTGGGGAGGGGTAGTAGACATGGCTCTGTTGCGGCAATATCAAGAGACTCTGATGGTCTTTTTCTGGGAGCATCGGCTGTGGTTTTTGCAGGAATTTCCGATCCGGCCACTCTTGAGTGCATGGCGATCAGGGAGGCGTTGGCCCTTGCGGATGACCTCAATGTTTCAACTATACAAGTGGCGTCCGACTCGAAGGTGGTGGTCGAGGACATCCGAGCCAACAATCCTACAGCTTATGGCGCGATCATACATGAAATAATAGAGCATAGATCAAATTTCCTTTTGTGTAATTTTTGCCATGAATTTAGGAGCTCGAATATCGAAGCTCACAAACTCGCGAAGCATGCCTTATCCCTTTCGGCTGGCCGACATGTTTGGTTGGGACAGCCGGACGGACTTTCTTTCGTCCATGTAAACATTGTGACAACGTAATAAAGTTTCGGAGTTTGCCTCAAAAAAATACCTAAAAGCTGGGCCTCGGGACAGAATTTATACCTCATATGGAAATATTCTAGTTTTTTTTGTTAACGTAGACTCATGGCGTGTTGGTATGGCATGTGTCATCTCTTGTTCTGGTCGTGGGTTCGATTCCATGACCTTTTCTTTTTCTACCGGAACGAAACGTTTTATCATGGCATGTGTCATCTCTTGTTCTGGTCGTGGGTTCGATTCCATGACCTTTTCTTTTTCTACTGGAACGAAACGTTTTATCTCTTGGCTACTTAGACTACCGGAACGAAACATTTTATCTCTTGGCTACTTAGAACAGTCAATTGCAAAAAACCACAAAGACCTTTAGTACCACCTTGAATATGTTTTAAATTCAAACTGAAAGTATAAATTCACAGGAAAAAAGTGTATTGTGACGGTGAACCCGGAGACCCAATCCGTACTTTATTATTATTAGGGAGAGATTTGGTTGAATTAGCCTTTCTCTATGGAAACTACTTTAAAGACCCGGACAAGCAACACCTAACATTGTTGTCAATGCAATGCTAGCTTAGCTAGTTAGGTTCATTGTGGTCAAACTTGTCCATCTGGATTCAAGGTCTAGACTTGGTATAAGTGCTCGTACTTCTCGAGATTTTTACGACACTATTCTTTTCGTGGTAAGGTGTGCACCTCAATTTACAAGGTGTTCGTGGTGACATCATCAGTCTCAATATATGTTGGCTCAGTCTCTGATCATATGTGCTCATAAGGATAGGGTGTCTATGATTAGATAAATTTGATTAAGATTTGCCGGACGCTACACCTAGGCCCAAAGATGATCCTAAAAGATCAACCGCCAGGGTACTCATTCAATCGTTGAGTCTTTGCAACGAGCCTCATGTTGCATGCTTTGTAACACGAACCTTGTTACAATCCCACAAATAATTTTTTTTTTGTCTTTCTCCACAACAATCCTCCAATCGTCAACTATTTTGCAACATAATTCGTGTTGCGTTTGGTTTTCCATCATGATCCATACTGCACTCCATTCAAATTGTTTTGTCAACATTTTTTCTTGAAATAAGACAAAAGATTTCCCATTTTTATTGAATAAGAAGAAGATAGTTGTGTGGTTAATTAACGGAAACCCAGGCGTAAAATGTTACAACACACCCACAGAATAGGGCACTCTGGCAACCTGGCACCCACAAGACCACACACATACATCATCGAGGAGAGGACATCGTCGAAGTTGTATGCAATGTCATCATCACCTCTCCCCGAGTAGGTGACTTTGACTTACAGCACTGACGACCCATCAAGATCCCTCCGAATGAATGCACCCGATGACCTCGTCGGCCATATCCAAACAATCGGCCGAGACGTCGAGGACCGGCATCTTCGAGTTTGTTGATGCGCTTCACGGGATAAAGTTGCAAGCCTCGCATCAACCTAGCCCAGCGCAACCACTGGAGAGCACCTCTGATATTGTTGTCATGGGCCCCACCGCATGCAGCTGCGACTTATCTGTCACAGCGAGAAACAAGCAAAGGCACACCCATTTGTGAGTCGGACTGTTAACATCTAAAGGGCAAGCTGCAACCCAGCTTCACACGGCACCATCGTCGTTGTTGCCCGAGTCGCAGTGCCAACCACTCCCATCATCTGTTGGGCACCTGCCAACCATAATGTTGTGCACGTTTAGCCCAAGGGAAACACGGAGAAGGATCACCGGTCTTTAAAGCAAAGCCCCAAAGAGGGAACGCCACCAGGATGACATTGTTGCCCGACCTAGGCGGGTATAGGCTTCTGCCCGAAGAACCAAATCTGAGGATGGAGCAGGTCAAAGAACTCCATGATGATGCCTTCAAGAAGGGGAATGACGCTGGTAGGCGCCGCCACCGCCATCCTACCATAGGCAAGCAAGCTTGCATTTGGAGCAGACTCAACGAACACTCTCACGCAGCCGGCCGAAGCCATCTCGCACCTCCGCTCGCCCGCACACCCATTTACACCAACCGCGATGTCGTCATATGAGGGCCACTACTATGAGCATGTGCCCCGCTGCCGCCCGCCGGAGTCGCAACCATGGCCACCAAGATGACAACCAGTGCAGCAGCCACCACAGGCAACAAACGCACGTGGGGGCTAACCTCCAAGGAGCAAAAAGGGGGGTGCCACCCCACCCCAACTCGCCGGAGAGGAGCTGCCAGGATAAAGGTCCGGAGCTCACCGACAAAGCACCCATGGTCGTCACCCACTAAAGACACCTCTAGGAGGTTGCCAAGCCAGCGGGAGCCGTCGCACAACCGAAGATTGTCGCGCAGCCGGGAGCCGCCACACCATGTTGCAGAAGTGGCAAGGCCAGGGCAGACCACTATTGCGAGCAGGATGTGTAAGTCCGCCGCACCGAGCGCCCAGCACGGCGAAACTACAACACGTGTGGAGGGCATCCCCGTCGCCGCGAGTGAAGCCACCGTCCCAGAGACGAATGCACCAGATCCAGCATGATGTCGCAGCTCCCGCACCGCAACACCGCGAGAAGTGGAGAATCCCTGCCGCCACCTTCCCTCGGGCACATGCGGGCTTCGCGGGCGGCCCCTCTGGCAGCAATGATGTGGAGGAGCGGGGAAAGGAGAGCCTTGTGATGTCGGCGCTGGAGTTCTCCCGTGTCGCCTGAGCAAGGCGTCGCGGGCCCTTCACTAGACTATTATGTGTGCATACACTACTGTAGGAATGGCTAGCAGTGGCGGGCGGGAAAAGTCCACTAGTGGTGGGCGAGGCTCCCAGAGGCGCCCGCCACTGCTATAATTGTCGGGGTTACTATCCTAATAATGAGTACTAGGGGTACAAAAGAAGGGCAGACTTAGCTACGGCGCACATATAACACTCAGTGTTTACGAGTTCAGTCCCCTCTCGGAGGAGGTAATTAACGACCCTATGTCTCGTTTCCTGAGGCTTGTTTTCTCTTGGGGGTATGGTTACATAGAGTGCTTAATCCTTGTCCAGGAGGAAGAGGACAGCTTATATAGAGTGTGTCGTAGCCTCTTTACTCCCACGTAAGAAGGGTGGTTTAATAGAGATAACTACGGCAGTTACTAGTGTTAATAGCCACAACTACGGCAGTTACAGGTAATGGTAGCCATGACTATACTTAAAGTCCGACTTAAGAGTACTTGGCCATTGCAGCTCCCGCATCGTCTCTTCACCTTCCTTGTCCAAGTGGTGATGGCTGGGCCGACTGCAGGGAAGATGTCCGAGTGTTGTCGGTGTGTCTGAGTGGACTTCCTATCATCCACATCCGAATGCGTCTATGGCCCGGAGACCTATCCATGATGGTGTGGCACTACTGCATGATGTTGCTAACACAACACTACAATCAGAGACCCTTCAATGAAACTGTGTGCGATGCATAAATCGCAAATGGTGTTGTAGTTAAACCGACACAAATAATACGAAGTATTTGTGATGGTGGAGACATCAAACACGACTAAGATTATAGGTGTGTGTGCGATGCGTGGCATACAGTTGATCCATACGAATTGTTTGCAATGACCTAGAACAACATAAACGTCAGCCATATCAAGGTGTGTGTGACAGGAAGCATACAGTTTAGTCGGATGAACTGTTTGCGATGATCGAGAAGAACACAAATGATTCGGTGTAACAAGATGTATGTGATACCCGGCAAACAGGTCGGTAATCAGGATTATGTGCGACCATTATAGACCGCGCATATGATTTTTTTTTTGTGAATTGTGTGCTCGACAAGGCACACAATTCAACAAACCAACCCGCAGGCGATAATGTAAAATATATATGTCGAATATGTATTGCTAACCATCTGCAATGAGATTGAAAAAGGAAACAGAGATAACAAATTAATATGAGCGAACGACAATAGAGATATATACAGTCTGGTTACTTTAGTCCTTCTTCTTGTTGTTGTTGTTGGATGACCCCACGACATCGTCTTGGCGAGGACGCTTCTTGTCGTTGGCCATTGGCTTTTCATCATTGCCGCCGTCATCATCATAATTGTTGTCGCCGTCCTCCTCCTCGTTCAACCATTCCTCCTCCTCATCATCACCGTCCTCTTCTTAGTTCTCCGACGATGGCTCCTCGTCTGTATGGTTGTCGTCTGACGACTCGGGCAGCGGTGTCCCTTCCATGATCCAGTTAAAATCAAGGTCTGGGCTTGACGGCGGACTCAAGGAAGATGAGCGGGATGATTCCGATGTTGACCTATCATCAGGCACCAGACTGCTGGCAGAACTTTCATCCTTGTTGTTGCTCAAGATGGATGCGGTACGTATACAAACCGCAAGAAAGCGAGATTGCAGAGTGTGTGCAAGTGTGTAGCGCGGCTGGCCGGGACGACGAAGATGGTGGACACTAAAGCAGGGTATGCGGAGCAGAGGAATGGCAATTAAAGTGGGGGACTGATGGATTATCTAACCGCCTTGGCAGGCGGTTAGAATACTGATACAATCAACCACAATTATTAGTACCTAGTCGCTCCAAATTCCCATGGTTGCGCAGTTCTCAATGTGATAATTACGCACACGGGTTGGAGCGTCCAAATGTGAAACAAGCATTTTTCATACTCCCTCCGTACTGGCAAGTGGCGACCAAGGTGGGAAAAAATGAGAGAACTTGATGTTTATTTGCTAATCAATACCATTGCGTGCAAAGAATTGACCATTGCATGTTATGCTAAGTAGTCTCAAGTTTTGGGATTTCTTTTTTCAGGGCAAAAAACAGGGAACGAGTTTTGGGATTATTTGATTTTCGTAATGTGACTTATGCACCGGTACGAAGGGAGTAGGACAGTTGACAAGCAATAGATGGAGCTCTGCTTACTGATGTAGCTAGTAATAATCAAACAAAACCCCTAATCATCATTGCAAACAACACATAGAAGAGGGCTAATGCGACAACCAAAACTACACATGCTAGTTCCTTCTTGTCTCTTGCTTTCATCTGTTGCATGTGATTGATTCTTTCTTGCTTCATCATACGGATTGTACACTCCAGATCAGTCAGTTTCTCAACCTATCACCAGAGGTTGGCAAATCTTATGTTAACTTGATAACCTTATGAAGAAGCTCATCAATCTCTTCGTGTTTTCTGCCACCAACAAATGTCTGATCAAAACTGCTTCTAGTATTGGAGATCCGTCCAGCCGTGAAACCCCGGGTAGGCCGTGGCTGATCATGATAGGTAGCAAGCTGGCTACAGATAGGCTCATGGAACCTAGCAGGACTGCTAGGCCCTACACCAGAACTGCCACATAAAAGTGCAACCGGACGATTATAGACGATATCCCCTGACGCCTTCCACTACAAAAAAAGTAAAAAATAGGAAGAAGTTCACATAAAAATACTAGAAGGTTCAGATTTCCCATCGCCCCTTAAAAATAGAAAGATGATGTTCCTGAAACAAGAATAAGAGGAAAAAATAATTAAAACGGATGCACTAACCGGCAGCTTACCAAATCTGTAAGTTTCCAAATAAATCTTTCCCTTGGTAATTATATATCGGTTGTATACCTTCATCAGGTCTCTACTGTTGAGATATGACGCTCGCGGCGTCAACGTGTGCATAACTAAAAATTTCCGAAGGTTCAAGCAATCCAAATACATGGTCAGGGGCACAATGGCACAATCCTCTGCACAATTCTGCTTGCTACCACATTTTTGCCACTTCACCACAGCTAACTGGAGCACATCAACAATGAGCTGACAAAAGTCCATCTGCGCCATAGCAGCATAATCCATGTTCTCAACCATGGCAGCAACCCTGCCCAAACGAGCTGCAGGCCCAGGGCATAGCAGATTATGATAAAGTGTGAGGAAGAAAACCTTGATAGCAAGATCAACCGTCACGGGGTCCTCATCCGGAAACAACAACACCAGCAGTTCAAGCAAGTCCTTAACACCTATACTTCATGAACGGTCAAAGCCAAGATCATCCTTGAAGGGCATACAATGAATCATCACGGCCACTACTAGCAGGAAAAGGTGCAGTGCGAGATCCCATGGGAAAACGCAAATTGTGATGAACAACAGCACGAGTGATTTGAAGAACCCTGTCATCCCTAAAATTGATTTTCATCGTGCCAGGGTCAATAATTCCAATCAGATAGCACATAGGCACACGGGGCACATTCTTCTTTAATGTCAAGTTATAATACCAAAACCAGCATCCCGAACACGGTCACGGTGTGGTTCTTTCAATAAATCAATAGCTTTGCACACAATGGGGAGTGACAAACGTATGGTCTTGTTAAACCAAACATCATCTTTCTCGCCATCATCATCAGTTCTTTTCCTCTTACTAGCCTTGTTCTTTTGTGTAAAGGCAAATGCAGTCCACATTAATAAATCATCCCACATAATCTTTACTTACTATTATTACTATTAAACAAGCAAACATATCCATCGCTACTTCCTCTCTCTCAGTTTACAGGGCGTGCGCGTATCCCTAGATCGTCAATTTGACCAACCTAATACAAGTCATATATTACAAAAAATATACCAATATAAACTTTAAATATTCTATTTTTAAAAGTTATAATTTTTATGTTATATAGATTATATTAGGGTGATAAAATTGACAACCTAAATATACGCGCAGGACGTGTAAATTGAGACGGAGGGAGTAAGTTCACCCAGCCTCGGTTACAAATAACAACGCCCGCAAAAAAAAATTTACAAATAACAACACGGACTAATAACAGCCTTACGATCAGGATGGTTTAATTAGATCTAACCGTAAAGATTAAGCTAACCCTCAGCGAGAAATACGTTTAGCAATTTCCACGCGCGGACGAAAACTCTGCCCCCGCCCCCCGCCCCCCGCCCCCGCATCCTCAGAGAGGCCGTCAAGGTAGGCCCCACGATAGCGCACGTCTGCATCCTTTCCCCTACCTGTCGCCTCCTCCTTCTCCCAGATCACGCCGCCGCCGTCCAGCAACTGGCAACTAGCGCCATCCCACGTCGCCGTTGGTGGCCCCCCGCAAGACCGCCGTCGGCCGCGTCCATCCCCTCATCCGCCGCTCCAACGAGCGTGAACAAAGTGAGAGGCACTACCGTCGGGGCATGGGTCGCCCGATGGGGCGCGGGCAGATCCCGCCGGATTTGTGCATGTGCCGAGGCGATGGCGGCCCGCGCGTGCCGCTGGTGCTAGGGACGAAGCGGCGGCCAGGAGCGGCCTTATCCTGCTGCTCGCGTGGTTAGGCCCACGTCGTGCACGCCCCGACGAGCTCGACCGGCTCCTCCAGCATACACTCGGGCAGCACAATCGTGGGAAGCACGATGATCCAATTTGGTCCTAACGAGATCCTGCAGCAAGCTGACTGAAGCAACACAAAAAGACAGATGGCTGGCTGCTATGAACGATTCCGGTTGGATGCTCAGCAGCCAACGCACGCACGGAACAGTTTGAGGTACGTGCTTATCTATATTGCAGAAATTATTTATTTTGCTGCGAGATCAATCGGCACTGGCTTCAGTCGCTCGGCGTTGTCCGCTTTCTTACAATTGCTGATGTGCCTTTGATTTCAATTTGCATCTTTTTTTTTTAAGTTCCTCTTTTCCTTCGTTATGTTCTGATATGTTGTATCATGTAAATTTTTTTTGTGAAGTATCAACCTAGGTACGGCAGCACCGTCCCCTCCTGCCCGCAGACCCTCTGCCACTAGGATCACATTCCAGCAACAGCAAATGTCACTTGTGCTGGCCTCACGGAGTCACGCCGGTGGTGGAGGAGGTCGCCAAAGATCTGCGTGAACAATGACCCTACAAGCAACAGCCTGTATCTGTGCACGCCATCAAGCTCCTAAGTTTACATGATCCAGGTGTGGTCGTCATCCTTTTGATAAGTTGTGCTGAAGCATAAATAGTAGGTTTACTTTATATTCAATGAATGTAACTCTCATATCTGGACAGATTTACCTTGAGCATGCTTAAAGTATATGGTCAGCTTGTATGAATGTCGCATATCATGTGTTTTATAATATTTTATACAATTCTTTGTAATGCTTTGAATAATTATTTTCTAAACAATCTCTAGAAAAGCTAGCTTGAATGATCATGTGTAATTAAATCTGTATATTATTTTCGAGTATCTGAATCCATATATGATTCAGTATTGATATCCAATGTTTTGGTTCTCAGCTACTTGGAAGTGATTTTACTATTCAATTATCTCGGGTGAGGTTACCAATGGAGCACCATTTACAACCATTGTGGAGTTGGAAAAATATTTTGGGTTGGTTTGTACAAAAGGATAATTTATTATCTTTGTTCATAAGTATTTCTACTGAAATTGCCGTCTCTTAGAATTCCATATGATGCTCATACCATGTCATTACTAGATTTGAAATTCTGATGAATCCCATATCCATGTGAATAGGTAATCTTAGAGATGACATCAAGTTTAAATGAACATGATATGTTTTGGCCATAACATTAAAACAGGACCGGGCGACACACATGATACCTCACCCATACTATAGGTGGTAGCACTGGAGGCGCATGTCATAGTCATAGCTCTTCTGAGCAGGAGAACCTTGGTCAGGAGATTAGTGGAGGGCACATGGGTGAAGCTTGGCGGCAAGCCATCGGTGGCGGTGGTCATCTCGAGAATGCTATGGTTTGGTTACCGGGATTGTTCATTCATCCCCAGTTTTATTGTACATAAGTTTTGAAGAAACAAGATGTCCATCTACTGGTTACTGCTAATTTTTGTACTGACATTTCAATGGACACACAAGTGGGAGATTTTTTACTGGTTATTATACATGCATGAGACCTCATATGTTACAGGGGAATCGGCGCTGCCACATTCAAGATCATGATTAGTTTGTTTTTGAGGGAATGATCAGAGTGTTAGTGAGGAAGAGGAAACATGCTTTTGTTAGAGTTGTTCAGGATGATGGGGCTGCGGTTTTGCTCCTCCAATTTCTTCTCTGCTAGGCAAAGCCTGGCTCTATCGATCCGGTTGTAAAACAATCCACTCCTATTAATACATCCGACATTGCTCGTGTTAAGTTTTCAAGAATAATATGCTTGTCTGTTATGGAATATGAGTGTATTTTCTTCAAGACGTAATACAAATGTTTTTGCGATGTAACATGGATGTACTTCATATTTGTGTGTATGCATACTTGAGGATTTCGTGAATGGAATATTGTACTATTTTTGCAACGAAACGAAACATTGCACTTTAATACTCAATGTGCTTCAAATGAATATAATTTTATTTGATGCTTAGATGAGTATGGCTTATTTCGGCTATTAGATTTTTAGATGACCAGGAATTTATTACAATGAGCAGATGTTTGTTTGTGCTGTTTGATACTTGAGAGATTCGGAACTGCAATATGTTCTCTATAACTATTTGGTAAAATCTTGCATCTGAAAATTTATATATGATGTTCATTTGTTGGTTCATAAATTAAACTAGATGGATGAGATTTTTTTATTATTATGCTATCGTGCACGTGCAAGCTTACTAGTAAGAGACAAACAAGACAAATACAATAACAATGCAAGAAACAAAGGCACCACTTCAACAACCCTTTGGAACAACATCAGCCTCCCCACCTGAGTCAGCAACCACATCTTCGTCAGTATCAACACGCGGCTGCTTATGTTGACTCTTAGATGGACCAAAACCTTTACATCTCCCAGATTGAACATCCCTCACAAAATCACCAAGCACAAAGTCATCGTCGTCGGGCTCGGGCTCATCACCGACATGCGCTCGCTTCCGCTGCATATCCTCTGCACCAGCTTCAACAGTTCTCTTACTGAAGTCTTTTCCATGCAAGCAACACGAGGACCGCGCTGAGGAGTACAACCTTGCTCAACAACATAACTCGGACTCTTCTTCTGCAAAACACGCTGCTTGACATTACCAAATTTGCTACTCTTGGTAGCATCTACAGCCCTCCTATGCTTCTCTTTCTCCTCATACTGCTTTGAATCACTTTCAAACCTCAACGACTTATTGCGTCTCTTCAATTCATAAGCATGAAATAGCGCTGGTACCATCCACTCCTGCGTAACCTCCTCTGTACCATTAACAGTTTGTGACTGTGTTTCAGACAACACAGACCGCCTAAAGCTCTGGTCCGAGCTCACACCAACGGCACCCTCTGCGAAATAATGGTCAAAGAAGTGAGTAACCTCCTCAAACCCAGGCGGAAAAATCAATCGTCCCGTCGAAATGAAGTATAACTACGGTGATTAAGTGCGCAAATGAACAAAATGCAGCTCACCTATCCATATAATGCAGTGCAACATACAAAAACATTATAAAGGAAAAGAATTCTCGAAAAAAAATTGTTGACTAACTTCACAAAGCCATCGGCAGTTTGTACAACATCAAATAAACACCATATACAACAAACAAAAGCATGCACATCAAAAATAGCAAGTATGTAAATGAATAATAATGCAGTTCACAATTCACACACATTATTATTTTGTAGTTTGTACAACATTAAATAAGCAGTATATACAATAAAACGAAAGAATGCACATCGAATATAGAAAACACACAAATGAATAATAATGCAGTTCACAACACACACACACACACACACACACACACACACGAATGTAGCTTACAAGAAACACATTGATTCAAACAGCAACATACCAGAAGGAGGGGCCACACTTGTAGGTGAGGTTTCAATTGGTGAATCCATTTCAAGGCTTGCCTGACCACATTCATCTTTACCACCATCCAATCCGTGAATAATAAACATCATCATTAGGGCCAGTGCCAACAAAATTACCTAGTGGATTCAGAAAAGCAAAAACAAAATTAATAACTAGATAATCACATCAAAAACAAGATACCACCTTGTTGAGAAATAACACACCAAAAATAGAATCCACAGGATGAGCAACACAACTAGAAAAACAAGATAAAAAATAAATAAGGGGGAGGCATGAAGTCCACATACCTTGATCTCCTCCATCTGCTCTGCTTGGCGAAGACATGGTGTTTGCGTCACAAGCAAGGACGATGTCAAGAATACAAGCAAAAAAATGAGGAAATCGGACAAAACCCTAGGTAAACCTTCCTCTGCCCACTGAGCCCACGCGAGCACCGCCTTCAAATCGAAGAAAATCGCCTGCTCACAAAAATGAACTACATCAGCAAAACTCAGCCACTACGAGAATCGAACAAATAGATGGGAAACAATCACAACAGAGAAGATGAGAGGCGGACCACTACCGAGGGGATGAGCGGCGGCGGTGGGGGCGCGGAATAGAGGAATCTGGACCAACGAATCAATTAAAGGGGTAAAGAGCGTTGATACGTCTCCAACGTATCTATAATTTTTTTATTGTTCCATGCTATTATATTACCATTCTTGGATGTTTTATATTCATTTATAGCAACTTTATATCATTTTTTGGGACTAACCTATTGACACAGTGCCCAATGCCAGTTGTTATTTTTTGCTTGTTTTTTACTTCATAGAATATCAGTACCAAACGAAGTCCAAGTGCCACGAAACTTTTTGGAGATTTTTTTCTGCCCAGAAGACAACTTGGGAGCCAAGGAAGTATCGGAGGAGAGGCTCGTGGGGCCCATAAGGCACTAGGGTGTGCCAAATGCCCCTAGCACGCCCTGGTGGGTAGTGGGGCCCACAGGCTCCCTCTCCACTGCCTCTCAGCTTTATAAATACCCAAATATTCTAGAAACCCTAGGGGAGTCGACGAAAAACAATTCCAGCCGCCGCAAGTTCCAGAACCACAAGATCCAATCTAGAGCCCTTTTTCGGCACCTTGCTGGAGGGGAACACGATCATGGAGGGCTTCATCATCCTCATTGGTGCTCCTCCGATGATGCGTGAGTAGTTTACCACAGATCTACGGGTCCATAGGCAATAGCTAGATGGCTTCTTCTCTCTTTTTGATTCTCAATACAATGTTCCATCGATGTTCTTGGAGATCTATTTGATGTAATGACTTTTTGCGGTGTGTTTGTTGGGATCCGATGAATTGATTTTATGATCATATCTATATATGAATATTATTTGAGTCTCCTTTGATCTCTTATATGCATGATTATTATAGCCTCGTATTTCCTCTCTGAAACTTTGGTTTTGTTTGGCCAACTAGATTGATTTTTCTTGCAATGGGAAGAGGTTCTTTCTGATGCGTTCGATCTTGCGGTGCTCAATCTCAGTGACAGAAGGAGAAGTGACACACATGTATCATTTCCATTAAGGATAAAAATATGGGGTCTATTCCTACATGAATAGATCTTGTCTACATCGTGTCATCGTTCTTATTGCATTACTCCGTTTCTCCATGAACTTAATAATACTAGATGCATGCTAGATAGCGGTCGATGTGTGGAGTAATAGTAGTAGATGCAGAATCGGTTCGGTCTACTAATGTTGGAGGTGATGCCTATATACTTGATCATTGCCTTGGATATCATCATATTCTATCAATTGCCCAACTGTAATTTGTTTACTCACTGTATGTTCTTTTCTCGAGAGAATTCACTAGTGAAATCTACGGCCCCAGGGTCTATTTTCTATCATATTGTTTTCAGATCTATTATTCCAAATACCCAAAAATACCTTGATACACTTTTTATTTATTTATTTTATTTTGTGTTTTCGCTAGATCTATTTATCCAATCTCATACAATTTAATTTATCTCAATACCTAGGAGGGTTGACAACACCTCTTACGCATTGGGTTGCAAGTATTTGTTATTTGTGTGCAGGTGTTGTTTACATAGTGTTGGTGTTGTTTACATAGTGTTGCTTGGTTCTCCTACTTGATTGATAACCTTGGTTTCATAACTGAGGGAAATACTTACTGTTTTTGTGTTGCATCATCCTCTCCTCCTTAGGGAAATACCAACGCAGATACAAGCAATTAAGCGCAGACGGATGTTGTGGAGGATGGCGGTTGTCGCGGGCGATGACGGTTGCTACGCGTGACGGCAGTTTCGCGGGGGCCGGGGGTTGTGATGTCTACTAAGCAACTTTATCCTTGTAGACATTGTTGGGCCTCCAAGTGCAGAGTTTTGTAGGACATCAACAAATTCCCCTCAAGTGGTTGACCTAAGGTTTCTCAATCCGTAGGAGGTGTAGGATGAAGATGGTCTCTCTCAAAAAACCCTACAACCAAATAACAAAGAGTCTCTTGTGTCCCCAACACACCCAATACAATGGTAAATTGTATAGGTGCACTAGTTCGGCGAAGAGATGGTGATACAAGTGTAATATGGATGGTAGAAATATATTTTCAAAATTTGAATAAATAAAAACTGCGAGGTAACTAGTAACAAAAGTGAGCAAAAACGGTATTGCAATGCTTGAAAACAAGGCCTAGGGTTCATACAGCAAGGTAGCAAGTGGTAAAAGTGAGAAAAAACGGTATTGCAATGCTTGGAAACTGTTGTAAAGTAGAAATGAGAGACAAGTAATGAATAGTAGTTCATTTGGGTGTCGTTTCATTAGATGACAAAGGTATTTATACAGACGGCAACCAACATGACTGTTCACAAGAGGCGCATGTTCGGGGAAGGAGAAACCGACGCGACGGTTGCCTAGAAGGTAATTGCCTGCGGTTAGACAAGGGAAGATTCCCCCATAATTAACACATGTTAATTAACTCTTAACACTCCCCCTAATCTGCACTAGTTTATGTAGTATCATCATCTAAAAAGCTCCTCCAAAAACCCTGTGGGAAAAATGTGAGGAGATATGTATTTGATACGTTGCCAAAACTCCTTCAAACCCAGTGGGGAAATAAGGAGAAAATGCTACAACACATAATAGTTGTTGTCTCCCTTACTCAATATGTGAGAACCATAGAGTTTAGAGGACAATAAATATGTCGTATATACTTTCCTAAAAATCCCGGTGGGGAAAACGAAAAGTATGACATACACTACTAGGAAAAGGCCTACTAATGGCGCACCGGTTTTGCCTACTAATGACGCACTACCGATGTGCCATTAGTAGCACGCCACTAGTATTTTTTACTAATGGCGCACCACTGGTGCGCCATTAGTATGTAAGAACATGCGCCATTAGTATGCCTCCCGGGGGGGCATACGTAACCATGTGCTTTGTCATACTAATGGCGCACTCTGAGGTGATGCGCCATTAGTATGAATATTTTTTTTCCTTTTCTGATTTTTGCACAGGTTACAAAATATATTATTGGATAAAATATAGACAGCAGCACACAACAACAGCAGATTCATCGAATACAATAGAAGATTAGTCTCCGAATACAATTCATCATATTAGTCTCCGAATTCAAAACACTGAACAAAGATAAAACATTACAAGTCTCAAGACCGCGAGTATCGAGTTTGTCTTCACATTACAAGTCGATATCGATCATCTAAACTACCATCACATAGAAGAGAGCTGCAGTCATCACGATAAGCATCATCGCGATCAAACTGGTCTTCATCCGGTTCCTCCAACGCTCCCTCCTCTCTCCCGCTAGATAGCGAGCGTATCTAGATTCGGCCTCTGCCCTAGTGGTGTACCCTTTGTAACTGTTACCGCTGAAACGGTGAACCTGTCTCCAACACTCCTCCCAGTCGTCGTAGACTCCGGGAACCTTACCCTTGTACATGACATATGACGGCATCTCTATGCACAAGCCAAACAACAGATAATACATAAGAAATATGTAAATATGCAACAAAAGGATCGAAAGAGAAAAGCAAGACATTAATAGCACGATTCATGGTCCTACTAATAAATAGCATCGATTACATCTAAGTTGAACGACTGTCCAAACCAAAGAGACATACGAATTCATTAAAGTTTAATTACAACATGAGCCAATCAATGTTTCAAAACTACACATCACTACTTTCGACTCGACTCATCGGACAGGAGCGTGGATGAAGCCGTCGTCTGTCGTGATGGTCATGAAATCGCGGTCGTTGTCACCCTGCATTTGTAGCATTCCATCTATCTCACTGTTGAACGGTTGATATCTGCGGAAGAACTGCCCCGAGGTATGAAGGACATCTTGATGGATGATGTCCACAAACTCCGACTGGATGCGAAAGAATTCTTGTCTGAGGTCCGCGTCCTGGGTTGCCGACAACCTCGCGGCCCAATCTTTGAGACTATCTAGTAGCAGAAGGTGATGATGGTCCCTTACGATCGCCAGCATGTGATGGAGGGCGTAGTAGGCATCCTTCTGACCGCCAGCCGGCTGCTTGACGCAGCAGAACTTCGTATTGTGTGAGAAGGTGTGCTTGCCGTACTTACGAACTGCCCTGGTGAAGGTGCCTCCAGATTTGGCGTAGCCGGGGAGAACATCATCAAGAACTTTCTTGACATTTGTGTAGTCTATCTTGGAGTTACGGTTCGGGTCGAAATACGTGGCCATGGAATATTTCGGGCTTAGGAGGATGAGTGTGCAATGTGTGTCACTGCACAGAACATGGAATGTTAGAAAAAAAGAACGATCGAAATCTAAGAAATCATATGTTACGGGGCGGTTAAGGGATGACTTACTCGGGAAAGTAAGCCACAAGGAAGTTATCCTTATCTGGGTTTGCCAGAATGATGCCTTCGAGGTGTGAACTCGCAACTTGGCTGTCCCCAGCGCTGCTCAAGTGCTTGGCACGCATGTAGAAGGGGTCGACTATCACGATGTCTGGGGTCTTGTCTCTAATGATCCGCATCTCCATACTCAGCGAAAATAGCCGAACGAAGGTGTAGTGCAGCGGATGAAGGTTAAACATAGCAAAGATGTCATCAAACCGCAGGACGATCGTACCCCCGATGTCGCCATCCACAAAGCCCTTACCCTCTGGCACCTTGGCCACGAAAACCGGGTATGCCACATCATTCTCTCTGAGACACCGCTTCTCCAAAGAAAGAACACTGTCGTGCAGACTCCGTATAGCGCCGGTTGCAGCATTGAGCATATTTGGTGGTAGCATCGCCCTACCCACCACATGCACCCTCCTCGAGATATCCTTAGGTGAAGGTGGTCCGTCTTGAGCACGGATCGAACTCGGTGCCGGCTGGCTCGCACCGGCGCCCTTGTTAGTCTTTCGTTTCCATCCCTTCTTATTGATCTCCTGTAATGGGACCGAGTTCTGCTCACAGACCGCCTTCTTGAGCGTGTTGGGGCTGATAATATTTCGCACCTTAGCTATTTGAGGCTTGGTGAAGGCGGGAGCTGGAGGCGTCTCCTGAGAACTGAACGCCAGACGACGCCTGTTGCAATTGGATTTCTCCGTCGTATCAGCTAGATTGCGGTCATCTTGGTTGGGTTCTTGAGAAAGACGCCCGCAGAAATCGTCAGCGTACCCATGTTCGGCAAAGTACTTATCGACTTTGGTAAATGTACCGTCGTCGTTGTCGTCGTCGTCCGGATCCTGTGCCATAGGGATGTCCGTATCCTGTGCCATAGGGATGTCCGGCATAGGGATGTCCGGCAGGTCCGATAGCGTTGCGGCGTTCTTGCCATGGCTTAGCGCCGGCACGACTGGCGGTCTTGTCTGTGGGGTGGTGTCCCCCGCCCCCAAACGAATCTGGCTCTTCGGCCAAAGCAGGGGCCAGTTTACGCAGGCGCTGAGGGTCATCTCATCTTCTTCGTCGGCCCCAGCGGGTCGAATCGGAGGTAACAGCTCGTCGCAGCCTGGCAGCACCCGAACCACTTCAACCTTATACACTGTGGGTGCCATCGGATTACCGTGGAACATGTGGTTGCCCGGTTGAACGATTTTGCCCTTGGCGACATCGACCAACTCGCCGCCCACGAAGTGCAGAAGAGTGCAAGGAACGTCGGCGGCGCCCTGCGAAAACATGTAGGGCGTCAGGGATGCCCAGTCAAAGGCAAGGAGATGAAGTCATCGGCCGAGAGGCTTAGTTACCGTGATGTCGTCGAGCTCGGCTAATGTCGAGGCACCGCCAACGGCGGGCGTGCAACTGACGGAGGGGGCGCTTGCTGGTGAGGTGCCGGCCGGTGTACACCTAGGTGCATTAACCTCCAATGCCCGTGCCGGCGCCGGAGACACAAATGCCGCCTCCGCCGGAGACACCAATGGCGTCGCCGGAGACACCAATGGCGCCGCCTGCGTGCTGTGCGAGTTGCTGGCCGTGAAGCTGGGAACCGGGGGAGGCCCCTGTTGGCCGCCCGCAATCCACGTCATCAGCCCATGAATCAACGTAGGCACCATGGCGTTGAGCTTCGTTCCGAGTTGTTGTTCCACTTGCTCTTGGACAAGCTCCGGAATCCACGCCACTTGTGCCTTGAGTGCTTCAACCTCGCGCGTCTGGCTTTCCGAGCTGGTCTTTTTCTCCTTCCGCACACCAGCGGTATAGTATGACCCCCATTTTGTGGACAAGCCTTTGCCGGCCACACGACCAGCTGACGTCGGCTTAGTGAGATTATCCTTGTTTTTCATTACGTTCAACGCCCTATTTAAAGGGGTCTCGAAAGGGGAGCTCTGAGACGACCCCGTGCTACTACTTTCAGTTTCCTGCGGAAGGAACGTGAACCATTTAGAAATATTGGGGATTAATTAGAGTGCAACCATATGGAGCTAATTACGCGGGGGTGTATTCCTTACCAGAACAAGCTCAAGCGCCCTGGTCTTCGAATCCGTGGTAAGCTCCTTTGTTATCGGGTCCTCCTTGTACTGGGCCCTGACAAAGTTCCTGGTCTGCTTGTCACCGCTGTATTTCTCGAAGGCGGTAGGCCTTGCTCGGCACGCTCCGCGTCCTCCTTGTCCCATATAGGCTCCGCCACTCTGTAACCGCCGGGACCGAGTTTGTGTTCCTCTAAGTTCAACTCCCGCATTTCTTTCCCCCACTGACTTGATTCGGAGGTTGCGCTGCTCTCGCACTTGGTCTTGAACTCCTTGTAGTCATCTTCGCTGATCGAATAATATTTCGCCTTGATCTTCTCATAACTATCACCTTTATCAATCATTCTCTTCATCGCGCTTCTCCAAGTAGACAGGGCCATGCTCATCCTCGTGAGGGCGGCACTGTTCACTTTATTCCCTGAGAGGCCTGTGTTTTCAAAATCGGCGGGAACTTATATCGTTCGTGCAGCTTCGTGAAGAGGAGGTTGCGCAAATTCCCTCGGTCCTTATGCCTAAGGTTCTCGGTGTTGATCGAGACGGTGCTCCGGAGAATGCACCCGAGCTGAAGCGAGTACCCCTTGACTATATGTTTGGGCTCCGTTGGATGCCCGTCGGAGTCCACTTGAGTAAATTCCTCCTTGAGGGTGCTAAGCGCATTCGGGCGCCGGTCCTTCCTTTGCTTCTTCGGTTGGCTGCCATCTGTGTGTGCGCCGCCATCAACAGTGGTGGCATCCTCGGCGGCACCATCAGTGGTGTCATTCCCGACTCCACTAAGGGTTGTGTAGTCAGGATCGGTGTCTTCCGCAGCGTCCTCATAGCGGTGAGGTTGTTCCTCCATCTTCTGGGATAGCTCCCAGAATTGCTTGTCGCCTGAACCGCCGGCCTCATCGTTGTGGGCCATGTTTCTCTCTAAATAGGAAAAAAGTTTGGTCAAAAAGTTGGTTATTGTCAAGGAACAAGATCATGGTCTCATCATTTAGGGTTTGTCGACACCGAGGCATCCTAAAAGCTAAGCTTTTATCATTTAGGGTTTGTCGACGCCGAGGCACCCGAAAAGCCTAAGCGTACATCATTTAGATTCTCATCGACACCGAGGCACCCTAAAAGCCAAGGTTTCATCATTTAGGGTTTGCCGACGCCGAGGCACCCTAAATGCTAAGTTAAGTTTTCATCATTTAGGGTTATCGATGCCGAGGCACCCTAGGTTGGGCCTAATCACTTGGCACTAATCACTTGGCTCTATTGCCACATATGTTGGGTTTATCATCTAGGGTTTATCGATGCTAAGGAGAATTCTAAGTTGGGCCTAATCACTTGGCTCTATTGCCACCTATGGTTTAATGCAGCAAGAATAAAGGGGCAGTTGATCCTACTTAATTAAGTACTAAGATACCCCGGCCCATGCATTAGTAGCAAGTACCCCATATGTCTGATTTTTAGCAAAGTCATGCTAAAATTCACAGAAAATTTCAGCATGACCTTTGCTGAAAATAGGACATATGGAGTACCCGAATTTGCCGGAACGGAAGTTAATCGACATTCCGGCAAACTCAAGGGCCTCTCGGGGTACAACAGCAGCATCACAAGTTGACAAAATTCCCAAGTAGTACAGCAGCATCATCACAAGTAGTACCAATGAACATATAGTCCAGCAAGTTGAAAAAGCTGAAGTTCTCAGCATGAAGAATAACACAACACAACACCTACATTATGATGATACATTTGGAGATTGCACATACAGTTTTCACATAAGCATAATTGTTCTGGAGATTGCACATACAGTTTTTGACAGCACAGCACCTATGACAGCACATACAGTTTTTCACATTTGTAGATTGCACATACAGTTTTCACATAGAGCAATGTTCTTTTCATTTCACCTTCCATTTTTTTGCAATTCAACTCACTTCCTTTTCTTATAGTTACTGCTCCCAAATGAAATGACACTTTGACATGGCTGCAATTTTCAGTGTCTACTTGTCTGCAATTTTTGAGTGTCTACTTAGGAGAAATAGGTTTCAAACTTCAGCTTGTTTTGTATAAGGAGACTAAAAAACTATCTAAGGAGTTCTTCAAGTTCAAGTTACAGCATGCATGACTGAAAATAGTTACACTAAGTTTCAAAATAGAAAAATACACTTCTCAGTTTTACAAACTGAAAATTACTCTAAAACTGAAACTTTAACTGACTTTTAGACTGAATTTTTAATGCGCACCCAACCGATTAGAGCAGCAATGCTTGTAACTAAAGAGGGGGATGTTTCATGAAAATTTCCTAGAAAAACTGTTTCAACATGGCCATTTGCATTTTCTTTTCCCTAAGTAAATATTGGGTGTAGCAAGAACAGGATGGCTCTTGGGATATATGTTGCATATTTGGTGAATTTATTAATTAGATGCAATGTTAGTTCTGGTTGGCTGGAAGGCAGTTTACTTGTACCAAAATAAATCTATTGCCTATTAGGCTATCACCATCACATGAATCAGGCTCTAGATAAACAAAGGGGAACAACACACCTGGTATTGGTCCCTAAGCTGGAAACTAGCTATTGCTTCTACTTTTTCAAGTTTGTGTTGTTCCCTACCCTTCTACATCTAGCTACTCAAATACTAACAGTTCTAGGGAGAGACAAAAGCGCTCCAGCTTATATTTCTGTAAATATCTTTTTAAGGACCCTGGTTTCCAGTTTTCCAAACCATCATCCCACCAACAAATCAAGACACAAAAATAATCAACTAAAAACATATAATAAGATAAGATAATGCAACCCACAATCACTTGAAGTGACAGGATAGTCAGCCTTCAGAACTCTATGTTCTGGCAAAATTAACAGAAAGTATGGATACAATAAATAACAGTGCAGCAAAAAGATAGAAGGTAGGGAAAAAATGCTTACCTGGAATCAAAGAATGTATGAAACTGATAATTTGACTTGCTAAAGCTAAATGCTTAGAAGTAATTGATTTCAGACCAGATACCTGAAAAGGAACCAAAGGAAAATAAACCAAGCAGTCCAGACTTCTTGATATATACAAAAAGAAGTGTGGCAGCACATGCCCACATTAAATATCGATTTAGCTTGATTAAGATTTGAGGAAACTACTAGTGCATTGAAGTACTATTGATGAACTATTTTCTTGGATGTACTGATCTACACTAACATCTGCACATTGTGCATAACAATTCACAGGCATATTTACTTGGTATACACGTACACGTATGTACAGGTTGGCTCATTGGCTCTACTTTTTTGTTTAGGATCAGGACGTACACTAGCACTACAATTCACAGACAAAAAAGTAGATGTACCATTGAAGTACACCTACAGAAAATATTTGAACCTACAGAAAATATTTGAACCTACACGTGTATGTACATTGTGCATAACAATTCACAGGCATATTTTCTTGGATGTACTGCTCTACACTAACTCTCTTTCTCCCACAAATTCACAGGCATATTTGAACCTACAGAACCTACAGAGCTCACCAACAAGGCAACAGCTCACCAACACAGCGCTGCCAAACCATACCCACGTTGGGCATCCCGCCGCGCCGGCAGAGGAAGCAGGTGACCAACCCACACGGGCAGGCGGCGGCGGAGGCAACAAAGCAGCAGCAGCCGCGGCATGGCGCGCAGATCCCGAGGGGGAGCTAGAGAAAGGCGGCCGCAAGAAGCAGCAGCGGCGGCACGACGGGGCGGCGGCGGCGAGCTCCTGCTCCTAACCCTAGGTCGCCGCCCCGTGGGGGCGTGGGGATGAGCGGGGGAGAGAGGGAGGGAGGGAAAGAGACTAACCAGGCCGCGCGGGGAGGCTCCCGCCGCCGTTGAGGAGCGCGTCCGACGAGGCTAGCCGCCGTCGAGGGGCAGCTTCGACGAGAGAGATTTGGTGGTGGCCGGAGCGGAGATGACGGAGGGCTCGAGGGGGAGGCGGCGCTCGAGGGGGAGGAAGGGGAGAGGGAGGCGGCGGGGGCGCGTGGGCGGCTGCGGCGCCGTGGGTCGGGGCAGCGGCGGTGGCGCGGTGGAGGGAGGGAGCGGCGCGGTGGAGGGAGAGGAAGGAAGTGTCGATCTGGCAAGAGGGAGAGGGACGAAGTGTATGGATGGGGGCAGATTACTAATGGCGCACCACCAGGGGGTGCGCCATTAGAATGTTTTTTTTAGTTCGAGCAATCAGGTTATATTCCACCTAACCCAATCCACAACAGAACCCCCCCACTAGCCCGACTGGTCAGCACGCAGCACACACACCAGGAGGTCTTGGGTTCGATTCCCAGGCTCCCCAATATTTTTTATGCATTTTAAATGTTGTTTGATATTTATTTATGTTTAAATATGTTCAAACTTGTTTAAATCATAACAGTAATATTTTTTATAAAAACAGTAATAATTTTTTAAAAAATATGTTCAAATTTGTTACTTGAAAATATCATCGGCGACGGCGGTGGAGCGGGGGAGGGTGCGGGGGGTGCTCGTTGGCGGCGGTGGAGTGGGGGAGGGTGCGGGGGGCCGGGTGCTCGTCGGCGGCGGTGGAGCGGGGGAGGGTTGTAGTGGGTCGGCAGCGGCGGTGGAGCTAGCGGGGGAGGGTGCGGGTGGGATCGAGATGGAGGGGATCGAGATCGAGATGGAGGGGGAATCAAGATCGAGATGGAGGGGGATCGAGATCGAGTGTCCTCATAAATTCAAAAAGTGCCCATGAAATTTAAAAATATTCATGATATCAAAAAGTTCCCATGAAATACAATCGAGAAATGAAGATTGCGATTTAAATACAATCGATCTTAGCTAGCTATCTGTTCACAATCTTCTTGCCCTTCTTTTTTGCAAATGGAGTTCTTCTGTGGAACGGACGTCCTTTAGGTAGGGTGGTCCTGCTTCTTCTTGTGGTGTGTGCTGCTACTTCATCGTCGTCGTCATGTTCGATATTCGGGTCGTCGTACTTGTCGAAGTCTTGCTCATTGGCTACTCCATCCATTCCGATGATCTTCCTTTTGCCTCTCCTCACGACAACACGACTGGGCTTTGACGGGTCCGTAATGAAGAAGCATTGGTCCACTTGGGAAGCCAGTATCCATGGTTCATTTTTCACGCTGACGTTTGCACCCGCGGTCTTGGATTTGGCTTCGGGTATAACCATGGTGGTGAAATACCGGTCTTCTTTTAGGACGCTCTTGACCCATCTGACACGGAACATCGGGACCTTCTCTCCAGCGTAGCTCAGCTCCCAGATCTCCTCGATCCTTCCTTAGTATCTGTCCTTGTCGTTGCCGGTGTAGGATTCCATCGTTACCCCAGAGTTCTGATAACCATCGCTCTTCATGTCCTTGTTCTCGGTGTAGAATGTGTAGCCGTTGATATCGTACGCCTCATAGGTCATCAGGTTGTGCTCGGCGCCCTGTAACAAGGCGAATATGAGTTGTTCTTCCGCGGAAGAATCCTCATGTAAAGGGTACGACAGAAGCTTCTGCTTGAACCAACGCGTGAAACATGAGTTGTGCTCTTTGATTATATCTCCGTCCGTCCTCTGTTGGCCTCGGTCATTATACGTCTTCTCAATAAAGGTTTTGTGCTCTACCACCCAAGGATCGACCACGTCTATGTGTTGTAGCGCGACTAGGTTTGCTCTTTCAAAGTCGGCGAGTCGACCCTCAAAGTCGACATGCATTTCGCGGCGACCCTCACGGTGACCCCATCCAGCGAGCCTGCCGAGGTGCCTGTTGACGGGCAGACCAACGGGGTTCTCGATGCCTAGATAATTCATGCAGTAGGAGATGCACTCTTCGGTTAGAAAGCCCCTGGCTATACTTCCCTCTGGACGTGACATGTTGCGAACGTATCCTTTGATGACACCATTCATACTTTCGAACGGCATCATGCTGTGCAGGAATGTCGGCCCGAGTTGGATGATATCCTCCATGATATGGACTAGCAGATGCACCATAACGTCGAAGAATGCGGGCGGGAAGTACATCTCAAGCTCGCATAGTATCACCACAATCTCTTCATGTAGCCTTCTAAGTTGCCTTACGCCAATCGACTTCCGAGAGATGACGTCGAAAAAGTTGCATAGGAAAAATAGCGTTTCACGGACGTGCGCGTCCATGATCCCACGGATTGCAACTGGAAGTATCTAATTCATCAGCACGTGACAGTCGTGAGACTTCATCCCGCTGAACTTCTGCTTCGCTGGGTCTAGGTATCTGCTTATCTTCCCCGCATAACCGTAAGGAAGTTTTACTCCTAGGAGGCAGGTGAAAAACTGCTTGATCTCCTCCTGACTTAGAGTGAAGCACGCGGGAGGGTAGTCATTTCTGGTCTTCTTGGCCTTTTTGCCTTTGCGACGACTTTCTGTGTCCTGCTTCGCCTCATCATCATCATCATCATCATCATCATCATTAGCGTGAAGCTCCTGCCTGATGCCCATTGATTTCAAGTCTGCCCTTGCTTTCGGCCCATCTTTGGTCCTCTCTGGCATGTTGAGCAGGGTACCAAGCAGACTCTCGCACACGTTCTTCGTGATATGCATGACATCAAGGCTGTGAGGCACACGGTGGATCTTCCAGTACGGCAAGTCCCAGAAAACAGACCTCATTTTCCATACCTTCAGCAACGGCTCTGGTGCCTTTCGCTTCTTTCCCAGCTCTGGCGCCTTTTGCTTCTTTCCCGGCAGTGGGCAGTCTTTCCAATTTTTCAACAGCTCGTCTATTTCCTCGCCGCTCCTCGTAAACGGGCGTTTTCGGGGTTCGGTTTCACCATCGAACAGATCCTTGCGTTTCCTCCACGGGTCATCGTCGCGAAGCCACCTTCGATGTCCCATGAACACAGTTTTCGAAGACCCGGGATCTCTATCTAGCTGGCGATACGTTGTGTCATCCATGCACCTTACGCATCCAGAAAATCCATGGACTACCTGCCCCGCGAGAGATCCGTAACTGAGATAGTCGTGCACCGTCGTGAGCAGTGCAGCTCTCATAGGGAAATATTCTTTCTCTGCGGCGTCCCACGTATTGGCTGGCATTTTCCACAGCGTGTCTAGCTCCTCCTTCAGCAGCCCCAGATACAGATTGATGTCGTTCCCTGGTTGTTTTGGCCCTTCAATTAGCATACTCATGTGAATGTACTTCCTCTTCATGCACAACCAGGGAGGAAGGTTGTACATCCACACAAACACAGGCCAGGTGCTATGTGTGCTTCTCTGGCTGCCAAACGGATTGACTCCATCGGTGCTCGCGCCCAGCACGATGTTCCTTGGATCCTTCCCAAATTCTGGGTATTCGAAGTTTAACGCTTGCCACTGGCTCGCATCCTTAGGGTGACTCAGCATCTTGTCTTTTTTATTTATCTCCGGATCATTTCCATCATCTTCCCGCTTCTTCTCCTCCCTATCCGCGTGCCAACGCAGGAGCTTTGCTACCTTAGGGTCCACGAAATACCGCTGCAGACGAGGAGTGATCGGAAAGTACCACACCGATTTTCGAGGAGCTTTTTTCCTCTCCTTGTATCGAGTGACGCCGCACACCGGACATATGGTAGACTCCGCGTGCTCGTCCCGATAAATGATGCAATTGTTCATGCACACATGGTATTTCACGTGCGGTAAATCCAGAGGACACACGACTTTCTTCGCCTCCTCGAAACTGGTCGGGCACTTGTTCCCCTTGGGAAGATGTTCGTGCCAGAATGACATGTTCTCATCGAAGCATGCGTCGGTCATTTTGTGTTTTACCTTCATCTCCAGAGCCATGAGCGTTACTTTCAGGCGGGTATCCTCGGGCCTGCATACTTCATACAATGGAGTAACCGCGTCTATCTCCAGTTGATCCAGCTTGGCTTTCTCTCGGGCGGCAGCTCTTGCGTTATCCGTCTGCTTGAGAAGCAACTCTTGAATATGAGGGTCCTGCACCCAGCCTCCATCGTCGTCTGCTCCGGCATCTTCATCTTCATGATCATGCCCTTCGTCTTGATCTTCCTCATTATCATGTACGACATCTTCTACATGATGACTATGTACAGCATCACCGTCGTGATCATGTCCTGGAGATTCTTCGTCTTCTCGCCCGCCCTCGCCGCGGTGGTACTTGTCTTGTTGCCCTTCCTCATTTCTTGCCCGGCCCCCATGGACGACTTCATAGTCATCTTCATCACCTTGCCACCGGTAGCCATCCATGAAACCACGTAAGAGCAGGTGGTCCCGCACCTGCCCGGAATCCAGTTCCGCAATAAGGCTCTTCAGCTTGCATCTTCGACACGGACATCTTATCTCCGTCTCGTTCTTTTGAAGCATCTCGGCCTTCGCCGAGCTCAAAAACCTATTCACGATGCCTTCGGTCATCGTGCGGACCATGGTCGCCTGCGGGGTAGAGCAAAACAATATTTTAGAACCAAGAAAAAATTTGGCATGACCTTCCCTAAGAATAGGACCAAAAAGAATGCATAGTGCCAAAATTCTCGCCGAAACGGAAATGAATCAACATTCCGGCAAAATATTGGCAACTATCGCATTTCAAATACCGGTACCTGCAAACACAAACATATATGCAACACCACAAACACATGCAACACCACAAACATACATAGATCTAGCTAGGCCACAAAAAGTGCATGTGCACGTTGTTGGAGCGAGCTAGGGAGAAAGAAAGTAGATCTACATCATGAAGATAGCTTTCCCCTTACTTACCTATCAAAAAAAGGTAATTTCACCACTTAATTTTGATGAATCTATGGTGGAAATGAGGTGAGGAGGAGGAGGCAGCCGAAAGCTTGGAGAAGGAGGTGGAGGGAATGAAGTGGGGAAAGTGAGTGGGTAGGTGTGGGGTTGTCCAAAATATCTTGTTGGGGTCCCAGGTTACTAATGGCGCACCACCCACAAATGCGCCATTAGTAACCCTGGTTACTAATGGCGCACCTGCAGGTGGTGCGCCATTAGTAGTTTTGCAAAAAAGTAAATATATATATATATATATATATATATATATATATATATATATATACTAATGGCGCACTGTGGCACGGTGCGCCATTAGTAGTTTAAACTAGTAATGGCGCACTGTGACACGGTGCGCCATTAGTAGTTTTGCAAAAAAAAAAGAATAAAAAAAAATTCAGTACTGGCGCACTCCTGGTCTGGTGCGCCATTACTAGTTAGAACTAGTAATGGCGCACTTCGGTAGGATGCGCCATTAGTATGTATGTAAAAATGAAAAAAAATTTATCACTAGTGGCGCACCTTTTGTCTGGTGCGCCATTAGTGGCGCATCACCAACTGGTGCGCCATTAGTATATAGTAGTGGCGCACTGCTTCCCAGGTGCGCCATTAGTGTCAATCCTATCTATAGCCCTTTTCCTAGTAGTGATACAATCTTGTGTTGGTATTACCTAATTGAAAACCTTTATGAGAACCTGTATAGTAAACTCATGAACGGAAAAGGAGTATAATATGGTGCATTGAGCAAGAACAATTCAGGAACATACTCCCCCTGATTCTTGCAAAATTAGAAGCCGTCACATACCAATTCCATAAACATATTTCTAGAACATAGAAGTTGGTAGGGACTTCGTGAGCAAATTAGTCACATGATTTGACTTGCAAGATATGCAATATAGTGATATTGTTTATTATGTAAGATGTTTGCATCCGGGCAACAAAAGAAACATTATTGTTGAGATAATGATTGGTGGATGTAGCCATGAGGTCTGTTTCGAAGACTCTTCATGAGGGGGCTACCACACCTAGTAGGAACGCTAAGCTTGTCTATGATCTGACATAGTGGGAATCTGATCGATGTATCCAATGATATTGGTGTTCACATTTCTGTGAAACTGAAAAACTAGGACAAGATGTTTGATGCCTTGGAGATATCGAAAGATATTCTTGAGTACCAACTAACTGTGTTTGGTGGATCCAATGACATTATGGAACGTTGAGTCCCAATATCACATTTCCATCATCTCTTGGTCTAAATAGATCTTTCTCTACGTCTAGAGAATGAACGACCATGAGAGTTATGGATGGATAAGATTTGTCCACAATGAATTTCTCCAATATATATGGATATAGACAACATAGTATACCATAATGTATGAATGAAGGTGCTCAATTTGTAGTAACGAGCGGTATTTTGGTTTACCCAAATCCTTCATTTTAAACTCTGTAATTTAGATGATTACGTGTGTTGTCATTGCAGACACACAAACATAGATAATCATAATTGTAGGAGTAATCCTTATGTATAAGGATCTCACTGCATCACTTGTAGAATATGTACCGACAATAATAAGTCGTATGGTGACTTACTGATTTTATACAATGTATGTTGCATTTTGTATTTCGATTCAGAATTGAGATTCCATCGGGAACCAATAATATATGTCTGATTCTAGTGATCCACATGGATATGTAATCAATACATCTATCAACTGCAGAGATAGATGATTTTGTACTGCCAGTGATATAAGTTATCGGAAAGAGATTCCACCTCTGGAGATAGTTGGGTATCTGCATGAATCCTTGTGCTACAATACTTGCTCTATGTTTCACCACATCATTGTTCTCAATTCTGTTTCCAGAAGAAAACTGGTGTAGTTATTGCTTATGAATACCTTCCCATTATTGAGTAAGATTATTTCTACCTAGATTATACCCTTTGCTTGAGTTCAGTCCGAGTGTTGTTCACACTTTGCCATGCCCATGGTCTTTGGATTTGAATCACTTGAAAGGTTTTTTCAATCTAGTTGATAAATGTATGTCGGCAATTGTAGACTTTCGGTTATATGTTTCTCTAGAATCCATATATCAATATATAGTTGATGGAAATATCGTTACCCATGGTGACTGATGACCCACAAGTGTAGGGGATCTATCATAGTCCTTTCGATAAGTAAGAGTGCCGAACCCAACGAGGAGCAGAAGGAAATGATAAGCGGTTTTCAGTAAGGTTTTCTCTACAAGCACTGAAATTGTAGGTAATAGATAGTTTTGTCATAAGATAAATAGTAACGAGCAATAAGTAAATAAGGTAAATAAAGTTCAGCAAGGTGGCCCAATCCTTTATGTAGCAAAGGATAAGCCTGGACAATTTCTAATAATGAAGAAGGATCTCCCGAGGACACATTGGGAATTATCGTCAAGCTAGTTTTCATCACGTTCATATGATTCGCGTTCGGTACTTTGATAATTTGATATGTGGGTGGACCGGTACTTGGGTACTGCCCTAACTTGGACAAGCATCCCACTTATGATTAAACCCTATTGCAAGCATCCGCAACTACAAAAGAAGTATTAAGGTAAACCTAACCACAACATTAAACATATGGATCCATATTAGCCCCTAACGGAGCAACGCATAAACTAGGGTTTAAGATTCTGTCACTCTAGCAACCCATCATCTACTTATTACTTCCCCATGCCTTCCTCTAGGCCCAAATAATGGTGAAGTGTCATGTAGTCGACGTTCACATAACACCACTAGAGGAAAAGACAACATACATCTCATCAAAATATCGAACGAATACCAAATTCACATGACTACTAATAGCAAGACTTCACCCATGTCCTCGGGAACAAACGTAACTACTCACAAAGCATATTCATGTTCATAATCATAGGAGTAATAATATGCATAAAGGATCTGAACATATGATCTTCCACCAAGTAAACCGATTAGCATCAACTACAAGGAGTAATCAACACTACTAGCAACCCACAGTTACCAATTTGTGGTTTTGATACAAGATTGGATACAAGAGATGAACTAGGGTTTTGAGAGGAGATGGTGCTGGTGAAGATGTTGATGGAGATTCACCCCCTCCCGATGAGAGGATCGTTGGTGATGACGTTTGTGATGATGTCCCCCTCCCGGAGGGAAGTGTCCCCGGCAGAACAGCTCCGCCAGAGCCCTAGATTGATTCCGCCAAGGTTCCGCCTCGTGGTGGCGGAGTTTCGTCCCGTAAGCTTGCCCACCATTTTTTCCAGGGTAAAAGTGATGATATAGCAGAAGATGGACGCCGGAGGCCAACCAGGGGGGCCAGGAGATAGGGGGCACGCCCCCTTGTCTCCTGGATAGGGTGTGGGCCCCCTGGCCTATTTCTTTCACTCAGAAATTCTTATTAAATCCAAAAAGTTGTTTTGTGGAGTTTCAGGACTTTTGGAGCTGTGCAGAATAGGTTTCCAACGTTTGCTCCTTTTCCAGCCAGAATTCCAGTTGTCGGCATTCCCCCTCTTCATGGTAAACCTTATAAAATAAGAGAGAATAGCCATAAGTATTGAGATATAATGTGTAATAACAACCCATAATGCAATAAATATTGATATAAAAGCATGATGCAAAATGGACGTATCAACTCCCCCAAGCTTAGACCTCGCTTGTCCTCAAGCGGAAGCCGAAATCGAAAAATATGTCCACATGTTTAGAGATAGAGGTGTCGATAAAAATAAAGTACGAACATGAGGGCATCATGATCATTCTAATAACAGCAACATATATAGATTTTGTCATACGATTTCCTATGCTCAAGTAACAAGCAATTCACAATGTCAAGTATGGTTCAAAAACTTCATTAGGAACTAACAAACTATAATCTCAGTCATTGAAGCAATTGCAATTTATCGTAACATCAGAAAGAGTCAATAATAGAGCTTTTAAGCAAGCTCACATAATCAACTATCTTGTAGTCTCCTACAATTGCTAACACTCATGCAATACTTGTGGTTATAGAGTTTCAGTCGGACACTGAGAAAGATAGGGCTTATTGTGTTGCCTCCCAACGTATTCACCTTTAGGTGATGTCAACAATAATGGCCCATGCTAACTTACATCTAATTGGATATATATATATCATGATCTTTCAAACATGAGGAGCTTGCCAAAGGATAAAATGAAAAGGGAAAGGTGAGGATCACCTTGACTCAAGCATAAAATAAAAAACATAAAGTAAAAGATAGGCCCTTCGAGAGGGAAGCAGAGGTTGTCATGCGCGTTTAGGGTTGATACATGAAATATTAATGCAAAAGAACGTCACTTTATATTGCCCCTTGTATGTGGACCTTCATTATGCAGTCCGTCGCTTTTATTACTTCCACAACAAGTTCGTACAAAGCTTATTTTCTCCGCACTAATAAGTCATACATAATTAGAGAGCAATTTTTATTGCTTGCACCGATGACAACTTACTTGAAGGATCTTACTCAATCCATAGGTAGGTATGGTGGACTCTCATGGCAAAACTGGGTTTAAGGGTAATTGGAAGCACAAGTAGTATCTCTACTTGGTGCAAGGAATTTGGATAGCATGAGGGGGAAAGGCAAGCTCAACATGTTTGGAAGGTCAATGACAATATACTTTAACTGAGATGTCGGAAAACATAAACCATTATGTTGTCTTCCTTGTCCAACATCAACTCTTTTAGCATGTCATACTAAATGAGTGCTTCACAATCATAAAAGATGTCCAAGATAATATATTTATATGTGAACCCCTCTTTCCTTATCACTTCCTATTAATTGCAACGATGACCAAGGCTACGTTCATCAACTCTCAACAATTTTTATGCCTCATACTTTCTATTTGTGAAGTTATCACTATCCATAAGATCAATATGAACTCTTTTATTTTCTACTTTCTCAAGATCATAGCAACATAGCGAAGCCCTTGACTCAACACTAACCTTTATTATAGATAACTCACGGACTCGATTACAAAAAGAGATCACAATGAAAAACTCAAACTACTTGATAACAAAATTTCAATCTACTAGATCAAGATACTACTAAAAGGATCGAACTAAATAAAGCGGTAAAGATAGGAGTGTGATGGTGATACGATACTGGGGCACCTCCCCCAAGCTTGGCAGTTGCCAAGGGGAGTGCCCATACTCATGTGATTATTTCCTCGGAGGTGGTGACGTAGGGGTTGTTGATGATGTAGGCTTGTCGTCCGTCTTCCAAGGCATAGGCTCTCCATCATAAAAGGATGATCGAGTCTCCGGGATCCTTAAATCTGCAACCAAACTCATTCGCTTGAATCTATATTCATACTCACAGTTCTGGTTTTGCAGGTCATAGATCTGGGCTTGGAGGTGCTCGATTTTCTCTTGAAGCTTGAAGATGGTCTCCCCAATGACTTTAGCATCTAGCTTGTGGTTGTTGGTGAACTCCGTGATCATCATCTGGTTGGCGTCGAGTCCACGCTCCACCATCCCTTGACACTTGAAAACTTCCTTCTCCACGGCTTCGAGCTTTGTCTCCATGCTCCCGGTACGCCTCGGTCCCTCCACATCATGGATGTGCAGCACCCCCTCACGCATATCAATGGTTTGAGGATGTTGCAGCACCTCCGCGTGATAGGGGTTGATAACTATCTCGAAAAACTTGTCCTTGGGAGCGCTTGGAGACGCCTTGATGCCCTAGATCTGAAACAGAAACAGCTCAAAACGGAAACAGAGGATATTTGCGTGATACGGTGGTCAAAACCTTCGGGAGTATATATAATGAATTTTTACCGACCAAAATACGTAACATGCAAGAAAACGGAGTCCGGGAGGTACACGAGGTGCCCATGAGATAGGGGGGCGCGCCCTACAGGGGGGCGCCCTCCTCTCTCGTGGGAGCCTCGTGTCCCTTTCGGACTAATTCTTTCTTCCTAAAATTCTTAAATATTCCAAAACTGATAAAAATTGCCATTAAAGTTGTTTTGGAGTCGGTTTACTTACCGTACCACATACCTATACCTTTTCGGGGTCTGGAACGTTCTGGAAAGTGTCCCTTATGTATTCCTGAGGGGTTACGGTGTCAATAATATTAGTTTCAGTATTGATAGGACTACCTGAAATATAATGTTTAATTCTTTGACCGTTTACCACCCTCGGATTTGTGCCTTCGAAGTTGTTGATTTTTATAGCACCAGAACGATAGACCTCCTCGATAACGTAGGGACCTTCCCATTTTGAGAGAAGTTTTCCTGCAAAAAATCTTAAACGAGAGTTGAATAATAACACATAATCTCCTACGTTAAACTCACGCTTTTGTATCCTCTTATCATGCCAGCGTTTGACTTTTTCTTTGAAAAGCTTGGCATTATCATAGGCTTGGGTTCTCCATTCATCAAGTGAGCTAATACCAAACAACCTCTTCTCACCGACAAGTTTGAAGTCATAATTGAGCGCTTTAATAGCCCAATATGCTTTATGTTCAAGTTCAAGAGGTAAATGACACGCTTTCCAATAAACCATCTTATATGGAGACATACCCATAGGATTTTTGTATGTAGTTCTATAGGCCCATAATGCATCATCAAGTTTTTTGGACCAATTCTTTCTAGATCTATTCACAGTCTTTTGCAAAATTAATTTGAGCTCTCTATTGCTCAACTCTACTTGACCACTAGACTGTGGATGATAAGGAGACGCTATTCTATGATTGACATCATACTTAGCAAGCATCTTACGGAAAGCACCATGAAAAAAATGTGAACCACCATCAGTCATAAGATATCTAGGGACTCCAAACCTCGGAAAAATAACTTCTTTAAGCATTTTAATAGAAGTGTTATGATCAGCACTACTAGTTGGAATAGCTTCTACCCACTTAGTAACGTAATCAACAGCAACTAAAATATGTGTATAACCATTAGAGGCAGGAAAAGGTCCCATATAATCAAATCCCCAAACATCAAACGGTTCAATAACAAGAGAATAATTCATAGGCATTTCTTGACGTCTACTAATGTTACCTATTCTTTGACATTCATCACAGGATAAGACAAACTTACGAGCATCTTTGAAGAGAGTAGGCCAATGGAAACCAGATTGTAGTACCTTGTGTGCAGTTCTATCTCCAGCGTGGTGTCCTCCATAAGATTCAGAGTGACACTTACGTAGAATATGTTCATGTTCATGCTCGGGCACACAACGTCTAATAACACCATCTACTCCTTCTTTATAAAGGTGTGGATCATCCCAGAAGTAATGTCTTAAATCATAAAAGAACTTTTTCTTTTGCTGGTATGTGAAACTAGGCGGTATATATTTAGCAACAATGTAATTAGCATAATCAGTATACCAAGGAGCAGTACGAGAAGCATTGACGACCGCTAATTGTTCATCAAGAAAGCTATCATTAATAGGCAGTGGGTCATCAAGAACATTCTCTAACCTAGACAAGTTATCTGCAACGGGGTTCTCAGCTCCCTTTCTATCAATAATATGCAAGTCAAATTCTTGGAGCAAGAGAACCCATCTAATGAGTCTAGGCTTAGCATCTTTCTTTTCCATAAGATATTTAATAGCAGCATGATCAGTGTGAATAGTAACTTTGGAATCAACAATATAAGGTCTAAACTTATCACATGCAAACACAACTGCTAAGAACTCTTTTTCAGTAGTAGCATAATTTCTCTGGGCAGTATCAAGAGTCTTACTAGCATACTGGATAACATTTAATTTCTTATCGACTCTTTGCCCTAAAACAACACCTACAGCATAATCACTAGCATCGCACATAATTTCAAAAGGTAAATTCCAATCAGGCGGCTGAACAATAGGTGCAGTGATCAAAGCTTTCTTAAGTACTTCAAACTCTTCTACACAATCATCATCAAAGACAAAAGGAATATCTTTTTGCAATAAATTGGTCAGAGGCCTAGAGATTTTAGGAAAGTCCTTAATGAACCTCCTATAAAAACCGGCGTGACCAAGGAAACTTCTTATACCTTTTATGTCCTTGGGACATGTCATCTTTTCAATAGCATCAACTTTGGCTTTATCAACTTCAATACCTCTCTCGGAAATCTTGTGCCCCAAGACAATGCCTTCATTAACCATAAAGTGACATTTTTTCCAATTCAAGACGAGAGTAGTGTCTTCGCATCTCTGCAAAACTCGATCAAGGTTGCTCAAACAATCATCAAAAGAGGATCCATAGACGGAGAAGTCATCCATGAATACCTCACAAATCTTTTCACAAAAATCAGAAAATATAGCCATCATGCATCTTTGAAAGGTAGCAGGTGCATTACATAAACCAAAAGGCATACGTCTATAAGCAAAAGTACCAAAAGGGCAAGTAAAAGTAGTTTTAGATTGATCCTTCGCTGAAACAGGTATCTGAGAGAAACCAGAATAACCATCTAGAAAGAAAAAATGTGTGTGTTTGGATAGTCTTTCTAGCATTTGATCAATAAAAGGTAAAGGGTAATGATCTTTCTTAGTAGCTTTATTTAACTTACGGAAATCAATTACCATCCTATAGCCTGTAATAATTGTTTGCAGGATCAATTCATCTTTATCATTAGGAACAACGGTAATACCTCCCTTTTTAGGGACACAATGGATAGGGCTTACCCATTCACTATCAGCAACGGGATAAATAATACCTGCCTCAAGGAGCTTTAGTATCTCCTTTCTTACCACTTCCTTCATCTTGGGATTTAATCGTCTTTGAGGATCTCTAACTGGTTTGGCATCTTTCTCCACTGAAATTTTGTGTTGACATAATGTGGGACTAATGCCCTTAAGATCATCCAGAGTATATCCAATAGCTGCTCGGTGCTTCTTCAGAGTTTTCAATAATCTTTCTTCTTCTTTCTCTGAAAGGTTAGCACTAATAATAACAGGATATATTTCTTTTTCATCAAGATAAGCATACTTAATATTATCAGGTAATGGTTTGAGTTCAAACACGGGATCACCCTTGGGTGGAGGGGGATCCCCAAGAATTTCAACGGGAAGGTTATGTTTCAGCATAGGTTCCTGTTTAAGCAACACTTCATCTATTTCCTCCCTTTCCTTCATAAACATATCGTTTTCATGGTCTAGCAAATATTGTTCTAACGGATCAGTTGGAGGAACAGCAATGGAAGCAAGACCAATAATCTCATCCTTACTAGGTGGTTCCCTTTCACAAGGTTGTCTACTAAACTTAGCAAAATTAAACTCATGAGACATACCATCTATGCCAATAGTGACAATATTCTTTTCACAATTAATCTTAGCACTAGCAGTATTCAAGAAGGGTCTACCAAAAATAATCGGAAAAATCATCTTGTGGGGAACCAAGAACAAGATAATCAACAGGGTATTTAACCTTCCCACACAAAACTTCAACATCTCTAACAATCCCAATAGGTTTAATGGTATCCCTATTGGCAAGCTTAATAGTAACATCAATGTCTTCTAATTCAACGGGTGCAATGTCGTGCATAATTTCTTTATAAAGATCATAAGGTATCGCACTAGCACTAGCACCCATATCACATAAGCCATGATAACAGTGATCTCCTATTTTAACAGAAATAATAGGCATGCCTACGACAGGTTTACGTGTCTTAGTATCAGGTCTAGCAATATTAGCAGTCTCACCCAAGAAATAAATAACATGCCCATCTAAGTCCTCATCCAAGAGATCATTAACCATAGCAATACTAGGTTCAACATTAATTTTCTCAGGAGGTGTATAAGTCCTAGTATTACTCTTACGAACAATAGTCGAAGCTTTAACATGATCCTTTATCCTAACAGGAAAAGGAGGTTTTTCAACATAAGCAGTAGGAACAATAGGATCACTATAGGTAATAGTCTTTTCTTTGACTGTAATAGGTGCAACTACTTTCACTTCAACAGGAGGATTATATTTAAACCACTTCTCTTTAGGGAGATCAACGTGAGTAGCAAAGGATTCACAAGAAGTAGCTACTATCTCAGAGTCAAGTCCATACTTAGCGCTAAATCCACAAAAAGCATCGGTATCCATAAAAGATTTAACACAATCGAACTTAGGTGTCATACCTGACTCCTTACCATAGTCAGAACCCCAATCTTCAGAGTTGCATTTAATTCTTTCCAATAAGTCCCATTTGAAATCAATAGTCTTCAGCATATAAGAACCAGCACAGGAAGTATCGAGCAGGTTGCGATTATCAAGAGAAAGCCGAGCATAAAAATTCTGAATAATCATTTCCCGAGAGAGCTCATGATTGGGGCATGAACATAACATTGACTTAAGCCTCTCCCAAGCTTGAGCGATGCTTTCTCCTTCGCGAGGCCAGAAATTATATATGTAATTACGATCACGATGAATAAGATGCATAGGATAGAACTTCTGGTGAAATTCCAACTTCAATCGCTTATAATTCCAAGATCTCATATCATCACATAGCCTATACCATGTCAATGCATCTCCCTTCAAAGATAAAGGGAAGACCTTCCTTTTGACAACATCATCGAGAATACATGCAAGCTTAAATAATCCACAAAGATAAGGTGTAAATCGGGATGCAATGTTCCATCTCCTGCAAATGGATTAGCTAGCAGTTTCTCTATCATACCTGAAGGAATCTCAAAGTAAATATTTTCATAAAATTCAGTAGGTTGAGGAGCAACTCTTTGCTCTTCTGGTTGGGGTGAAGATACCCCAAACAAGCCTCACAAAGGATTAGTTTCCATAGTGACAAGTAACAGAAAATTTCAGCACCCTATATAAATGTTTCCTTACCAAGTTCCACTCACCAAAAGCGCTACACTCCCCGGCAACGGTGCCAGAAAAGAGTCTTGATGACCCACAAGTGTAGGGGATCTATCGTAGTCCTTTCGATAAGTAAGAGTGTCAAACCCAACGAGGAGAAGAAGGAAATGATAAGCGGTTTTCAGTAAGGTTTTCTCTGCAAGCACTGAAATTGTAGGTAATAGATAGTTTTGTGATAAGATAAATAGTAACGAGCAATAAGTAAATAAGGTAAATAAAGTCCAGCAAGGTGGCCCAATCCTTTATGTAGCAAAGGATAAGCCTGGACAATTTCTAATAATGAAGAAGGAGCTCCCAAGGACACATTGGGAATTATCGTCAAGCTAGTTTTCATCACGTTCATATGATTCGCGTTCGGTACTTTGATAATTTGTTATGTGGGTGGACCGGTACTTGGGTACTGCCCTAACTTGGACAAGCATACCACTTATGATTAACCCCTATTGCAAGCATCCGCAACTACAGAAGAAGTATTAAGGTAAACCTAACCACAACATTAAACATATGGATCCATATCAGCCCCTAACGAAGCAACGCATAAACTAGGGTTTAAGCTTCTGTCACTCTAGCAACCCATCATCTACTTATTAGTTCCCCATGCCTTCCTCTAGGCCCAAATAATGGTGAAGTGTCATGTAGTCGACGTTCACATAACACCACTAAAGCAAAAGACAACATACATCTCATCAAAATATCGAACGAATACCAAATTCACATGACTACTAATAGAAAGACTTCACCCATGTCCTCCAGAACAAACGTAACTACTCACAAAGCATATTCATGTTCATAATCAGAGGAGTAATAATATGCATAAAGGATCTGAACATATGATCTTCCACCAAGTAAACCAATTAGCATCAACTACAAGGAGTAATCAACACTACTAGCAACCCACAGTTACCAATTTGTGGTTTTGATACAAGATTGGATACAAGAGATGAACTAGGGTTTTGAGAGGAGATGGTGCTGGTGAAGATGTTGATGGAGATTGACCCCCTCCCAATGAGAGGATCGTTGGTGATGATGTTGGTGATGATTTTCCCCTCCCGAAGGGAAGTGTCCCCGGCAGAACAGCTCCGCCAGAGCCCTAGATTGATTCCGCCAAGGTTCCGCCTCGTGGCGGCGGAGTTTCGTCCCGTAAGCTTGCCCATGATTTTTTCCAGGGTAAAAGTGATGATATAGTAGAAGATGGACGCCGGAGGCCCACCAGGGGGCCCAGGAGATAGGGGCGCGCCCCCTGTCTCCTGGACAGGGTGTGGGCCCCTTGGCCTATTTCTTTCGCTCAGAAATTCTTATTAAATCCAAAAAGTTGTTTCGTGGAGTTTCAGGACTTTTGGAGCTGTGCAGAATAGGTTTCCAACGTTTGCTCCTTTTCGAGCCAGAATTCCAGCTGCCGGCATTCCCCCTCTTCATGGTAAACCTTGTAAAATAAGAGAGAATAGCCATAAGTATTGAGATATAATGTGTAATAACAGCCCATAATGCAATAAATATTGATATAAAAGCATGATGCAAAATGGACGTATCAGTGACTGCTCGTGATTTCCTAATGCATTGAGTCGGGTATTCCGATGTCCCGGTCATTGTGAGCACTATGACCTGGGTTGGTGGAGGTTTCCCATCCACTAGGTGTATACTACCCATTAGGTTTCTGTCAACGTAAAGTTGACTTGCATTTACTAATTCAGAGGCCTTGATATCCTTGCTTGCAAGAAGTTGAATCCTTATGTACTATTGTCGTACTTCTCCCCCTGTTGCTTTGAATGGGGAGTTGAGTGGGTTTAGTTGGTACCTCCACTCTTTCTGACATATTTTTGCAGGATTGTAGGATTGTGTGACACCTTTATAGTCACTAAATGAATCTGGCAGGTTATTTGCATTGCGTTGCAAATCTTCTGAACGCATGGTTCAGATCTTTGAGTATGTGGATTTGAGGTAGAAATGTGTTGAACATTCCACTAATTTCCTGGCATTCTTTATGGTACTTGAAATCTCCCCCTAATGCCTAGAAATGTTCCCCACTGAATCAGCATACTGGCCTTGAATAGCTCCCCATGTTAGAGGCTTGAGGTATTGACGGTAATACAATTATTCCCCACATAGATCCCAACTATATGTTGAGAGGCTAATGATGCATGCCGGGTGCTGATATCGGTATGCAACCGAATTACCGCAGATAGGAAATACTTTGTAGATATCCAGATATCAAAGATAGAGGTGAATAATATTATGCAGTTCTGTCATGAGCGTGTAAAACTGCATCACTCCAACGTAAAGTTGGTAAGTTGCAATTCCAAAGTAAAGATAATGCAATGAGATTAACTCTTTGCATAGGATTCTACCAAACCATTTTGATTCTAGACATTAGGACAAATTGCTAAACTTCAATCCAAGGCCCATAGAGAAGGCACTCAAGGAGAATTCTGCAATGTTATCCATTCAATTTGCTTGAAATCGATGTCAGGATAATGAGCCAATGGTTTCGTGTGAATAAAGCACACACTTAAGACCATCATGTCTATATGTATTTTAGAGCCATGGAATACCTGAATAGTCTAGTCAATGGATGAGAAGAGCCACTTACCTCAACTTGATGCATTCAAGGAGTCTGAGTGGTTTGATGTAGACTTTAAGGTGTGTGAGTCTTAAAATTAGCTTCCCTGTGTCACTTGTAGTGCACATAAAATCCAAATTTTGTTAGAATTTAGCATCATAATAATCATAAACTATTCGAATTGCTGATAGTTTTGGTTTCAACCCAATATCTTGATGACCAAGGCGAGTATGCCAAGTTTCTCATGTACAAGACACTCTGGAAACAATCACGTACACAACATGTGCTACGGGTTGTGTCATATGTGTAGTAGAATCCAGATAATACACAAAGAATGTGATTGCCATATCCGTTGCATATGGTAAAGGGAAGATATTCCTCTTTGTTGTCATCATAATTTTCACTATGGAAACTATTTTGGCGGATACCTCTATAGTTTAGTAGGTAAGAGTTAAACCCGGAAGCAATAAAGCATCCTGACGTTACTCGAGTACCCACAAGGACAGTAAATATGACTTGAGTTGAGCCAACAAATAGCTATTGCGTCTAGAGATTTTAAAATATCTTCTTTCTCTCAACGAGAGTGGAAACATTTCACTTCCCTGAGTATAGAGTTTGTGGTACATATGTCCACAAGGCACAAATCATCTTTCATCAGACTTACCCCCATAGAAATCTATATATAGGCTTGAAGATTCTCAAAATCAAAATCAAAGTCTGAAATATAAAATACATACAAATGTATTTGTACCAAAGTGCTTATACAATATATTCTGATATACAATATATGATGAAAACAATACTCATGTTCTTATTGGAACATAAAAAATGGACATATATTATATTGACCACTTAGGAGATTGAGAGACTATTCATAGCCTCTAGACATGTTGGTTGAGGCATATTCAACCATCACGTTCTCTGTTCCCATAGGGTCCCGTCACCATTGGTGAGGCCGGGTTGAAGGTTGAAGTGAGCTTCAAACCTTTTTCCTTGTGGTCCTTTGTATCACAGGGATTCCTAATACAGAATAACCAGATGCTGAGATCTGGATCGATATAATGCTTATGATGCATAAAGCAACATATTTATTCTGTTGGTGGTGTCACTCCAACTGTAGGAGAACCGGATGGGTCTTGGATTGCACACATTATCCCATGAGACACAAGAGCGATTATGATGTCCATGGCCCGGGTAGGGCAGTGGTAGCCATTGAGGGTGAATGCCTCAATTCTCTAATCATCGGTTAACAGAGATAATTAATTTACGATCAGTAAATTAAAGACCATCATGGGTAGTGTTGTAATGAATTTTACAAAATTAATGGAAATTTCAAGAAGTTGGCTTGAAACCATTAGTCTCAAATTGCTAAGTATGACACCTTAAAGATAATCTCCAAAATAGAGTAGATCTGCAGCATAGGGAGTATAATCTGATGAAATCAGTAGATACTCACTCCTGATGCCTTATGTCATGACTTGGTAAAATGTGTGGGAGAGCACTTTGTAAAGCAATCATAATGTCGAAACAACAAAATATAGGCTTTATCAGTAGTCGGTATGCAACCGAATTACTGCAGATAGGAAATACTTTGTAGATATCCAGATATCAAAGATAGAGGGGAATGATATTATGCAGTTCTGTCATGAGTGTGTAAAACTGCATGACTCCAATGTAAAGTTGGTAAGTTGCAATTCCAAAGTAAAGATAATGCAATGAGATTAACTCTTTGGATAGGATTCTATCAAACCATTTCGGTTCTAGACATTAGGACAAATTGCTAAACTTCAATCCAAGGCCCATAGAGAAGGCACTCAAGGAGAACTCTGCAATGTTATCCATTCAATTTGATTGAAATCGATGTCAGGATAATTAGCCAATGGTTTCGTGTGAATAAAGCACACACTTAAGACCATCATGTCTATATGTATTTTAGAGCCATGGAATACCTGAATAGTCTAGTCAATGGATGAGAAGAGCCACTTACCTCAACTTGATGCATTCAAGGAGTCTGAGTGGTTCGATGTAGACTTTAAGGTGTGTGAGTCTTAAAGTTAGCTTCCCTGTGTCACTTGTAGTGCACATAAAATCCAAATTTTGTTAGAATTTAGCATCGTAATAATCATAAACTATTGGAATTGCTGATAGTTTTGGTTTCAACCCAATGTCTTGATGACCAAGGCGAGTATGCCAAGTTTGTCATGTACAAGACACTCTGGAAACAATCTCGTACACAACATGTGCTACGGGTTGTGTCGTATGTGTAGTAGAATCCAGATGATACACAAAGAATGCGATTGCCATATCCGTTGCATATGGTAAAGGGAAGATATTCCTCTTTGTTGTCATCATAATTTTCACTATGGAAACTATTTTGGCGGATACCTCTATAGTTTAGTAGGTAAGAGTTAAACCCAGAAGCAATAAAGCATCCTGACGTTACTCGAGTACCCACAAGGACAGTAAATATGACTTGAGTTGAGCCAACAAATAGCTATTGCGTCTAGCGATTTTAAAATATCTTCTTTCTCTCAACGAGAGTGAAAACATTTCACTTCCCTGAGTATAGAGTTTGTGGTACATATGTCCACAAGGCACAAATCATCTTTCATCAGACTGACCCCCGTAGAAATCTATATATAGGCTTGAAGATTCTCAAAGTGAAAATCAAAGTCTGAAATATAAAATACATACAAATGTATTTGTACCAAAGTGCTTATACAATATATTGTGTTATACAATATATGATGACAACAATACTCATGTTCTTATTGGAACATAAAAAATGGGCATATATTATATTGACCACTTAGGAGATTGAGAGACTATTCATATCCTCTAGACATGTTGGTTGAGGCATATTCAACCATCACGTTCTCCGTGCCCATAGGGTCCCGTCACCATTGGTGAGGTCGGGTTGAAGGTTGAAGTGAGCTTCAAACCTTTTTCCTTGTGGTCCTTTGTATCACAGGGATTCCTAATACAGAATAACCAGATGCTGAGATCTGGATCGATATAATGCTTATGATGCATAAAGCAACATATTTATTCTGTTAGTGGTGTGACTCCAACCGTAGGAGAATCGGACGGGTCTTGGATTGCACACATTATCCCATGAGACACAAGAGCGATCATGATGTCCATGGCCCGGGTAGGGCAGTGGTAGCCATTGAGGGTGAATGCCTAAATTCTCTAATCATCGGTTAACAAAGATAATTAATTTACGATCAGTAAATTAAAGACCATCATGGGTAGTGTTGTAATGAATTTTACAAAATTAATGGAAATTTCAAGAAGTTGGCTTGAAACCATTAGTCTCAAATTGCTAAGTATGACACCTTAAAGATAATCTCCAAAATAGAGTAGATCTGTAGCATAGGGAGTATAATCTGATGAAATCGGTAGATACTCACTCCTGATGCCTTATGTCATGACTTGGTAAAATGTGTGGGAGAGCACTTTGTAAAGCAATCATAATGTCGAAACAACAAAATATAGGCTTTATAAGTAGTCATTGATAACCTGTGTAGGCAGTAGATCCATATGACTACCTTGTGATCTGAAGCATCAATTTGAAGAAATCACCTTGAATTTTGCATCCGTATTTGCAAGAAATTGAAAATCTCAATTGCGAATAGACGTATAAATCAAAAAATATACATCTTGATAATATGGAATACATTGTACTCGACATGGAAACAGTACTGTAGAGGTACTGAATTTATCTTTGCAAGAGATAAAAAATCTCAATTGCAAATAATTGACGTAATTAATCTCAACACGTTATAAACGTGGAAATGTATTACATCAACTTAAGAGCTGGAATACATCTCGGTATTCAACAGAAAAATACTACTAATGTAGTGAATAATAATGATGTTGCAAACTTGATGTTCAAGTGAAAAACTTGAATTGTATAGACCTCAAATTAAAATGAGATGATCTTGTATCAAGTTGCAAGATAATTTAGCGAGCTGGATTAATAATTTGCAAGAGAAAATTGATCTCAATCGCAATGAGATTGTTTTGCGAGAAAATAATAATTCTCAATCGCAAATCTATATTGTTGTGCGAGAAAACTTAATCTCAATCACAGAAAACATGTATTAGAGAATTTTATATGTGGTAAACACATTGAATATGTCAAGTATCAACATACGCATATTTCTGGAACTTTAAAACTCAACAAAAAATGGCTAAAAGTTGATCTGTATATGGTCTAAACGTGACCAGTGCTAATGAATAGCACTAATAGTTGGACCATGTTGAATTATCCTGAGACGCACAAGAATTAGTCGCAAGACTTATACACACGAGCCTATTGTGGAAATAGGTAAGGGCACTGCTAGGAATCAGACTACTAATTCCTAAGCATCCATCAGACTAGCATTCTACCGTTGGATATAGAGAGTCTAGATTGTTGGATTTCTCCCAGGAAAGTGTGTACCTCATGTCGTTTCCAGCTAATGTGGCCATTAATTGCTTCCTAAAGGAAAGTACTCTCCCGAAAATCACAGTGTTGCATATCCATTCCCTCTTATTTTGGGGAGAATATAGCCACAACATTTTTATTTCCGATACAGTGAAGTTTGCTTCCCATGTAGTTGAGATTTGTTTCCATATAAAAGATGTATCTACAAATTTGGTTCCATATGATTTAGTCTCGAATAACTACTACCAAGAATCACGCCTGATTTTTCAAACTAAGTTAGCTTTTCCTATTAATTCACCAATATCACAACACATCGCTCATTCTTCTATGTGATTTGCATGACCTCAAAAATTGCTACCAACTTTCACTTTGGTAGTAGCCTTTTAGATAACATATGTTGATATGTTATAAACAACATTACATGGCTTCATATTTTCATAAATATGTTTCCGAAGACGTGCATATTTGCTTCCTTGTACTCACGACTATTACAATGCTTCCTATTTTTATTTGGAATGTTTAGAACATGCTACAAGCGTGCTTCCCCCCTCATTTGGTTACTACCACTATGATCATGCTGCAAGAGCTCATAATTTAAATTTATTACGTTAATACAAATCATTATCAATCCGAATTTTAAATGTCACATTGTACACAATGGTCAGATTGACCGCACAAATTCTTAGATTCATGCATTAGTCCTGTTTGCTTCAAAAACCATACAACAGTGCGACTTTGCCTAAATATTTTCAACTTCCAAAAACCACATCTCGAAACAAGGGCTCTCTATCGTGGCTTGGGCCCTTTCACAATCTCATTGAAACAAAACACCGCATGGCAACTCCTGCAGACACAATCTGTATCAACCTACTTCATGATGACAAAGCCATGAACTGAAATTAAAAAGTGCCAATCAATCATCGAATACAAACATCTCTAAGTATGTAAGCATGTTCAAAATCATATTATAGCAGCATTTGTGAAGAATCATGACCGGCAAGAAACATAGGATTGACTGTATGCATCATGCATGAGAAATACTCCCTTTGCTCCTAAATATTTGTCTTTCTAGAGATTTCAACAAGTGACTACATACAGAGCAAAATAAGTGAATCGACACTCTAAAATATGTCTATATACATCCGTATGTGGTAGTCCATTTGAAATCTCTAAAAAGACAAATATTTAGGAACGGAGAGAGTAACAAGAGTACGAAGTACGGTTTTAAACCTCAACAAGTAGGAAGCATACAAATGTCTATCCCAATATGGCTCATTTAATTTGGAAGCATGGAGAATTGGAAATGAAAATCAACTAAGACTGCAGCCAAAATGGGGATGCATGTTTATATGATCTAAATTCAAAATTCACAGAACTTGGTTGAGAGATGGAAGCAATTATCTAGACCGAAGAAGCATATATAGTATAATGTGAAATTCTATAAATAGGAAGCATGGAAAAAGTGGTGTCAACAACTCATCTTGATAGGAAGCATATACAATCTACCCAAAATCTAAAAAGTGCAGCTACACTTTTTGGCTGTTCCGAGCACACACCCGCAGGAGCCGTCGGATCCAGATCGGGGTGTCAGGTGTCCAATGGTCGGATACCCAGATTTCTGAAACAACCCACCCACCCCTCCGTTACACTCTCCCGATGCAGCCGCTCTTCCTCTCTCGCTCTTCTTCTCTGGATGCACCTCCGCCGCCACCCACGTCTGCGTGCTCAGTCATCGCTTCCACCGCTTCCACCATTTCCTCACTCCCCTCAACCTCTCTCCTTCGCCTATGGGGCTTTAAGATTGAGCAGGTGAGCGGACGGCCAGATCCACGACGCGCATCGCTGGCTCGTCGCCGCGGATGATGGCCATGTCCTCGGATTCCCCACTGAGCTGCCCCTCCGTACCGCATCTGTGGCCCGTGGTCCGCTGTTCGGGTGGGTGTATGAGATTTGCATCTCTGGCAACATCGCAGCAGTGCTCCCCATCCGCGCGGTCGGCCTGGGCCGCCTGGCCCGTGCAACAGAGGTGCTCACGTCGCCTCCTACCCCACGGCCGCACGCTGGGAGAGGAGCCAGCCCCCGTGTGGTTCTTCTCCAGTGGCGATGCGGTCGTGCGTTCCGACACGCTCTTCCACATCTGGTGCCGCTGATGCTGGAGCACGCGTCTGATACATCCATTTTGCATCATGCTTTTATGTCAATATGTATTGCATTATGGGTTGTTATTTCATGTTATGTCACAATACTTATGGCTATTCTCTCTTATTTTACAAGGTTTACATGAAGAGGGAGAATGCCGGCAGCTGGAATTCTGGGCTGGAAAAGGAGCAAATATTGAAGGACTATTCTATGCAACTCCAAAAGACCTGAAACTCCACGGAACACCTTAAAATAAATAAAGAAAAATCGTTGCCAAAGATGAAGGCCAGGGGGCCCACACCCTGCTCACGAGGGTGGCCCACATCCTGGGCGCACCCCCCTACCTCGTGGGCCCCCTAGTGGCTCTCCGACGCCCATCTTCTCCCATATGAAGTCTTTCGATGAGAAAAAAATAGAGGAGAACATTTCGGGACGAGACACCGCCGCCACGAGGCGGAACCTTGGCGGAACCAATCTAGGGCTCCGGTGGAGCTGTTCTGCCGGGGACACTTCCCTCCGGGAGGGGGAAATCATCACCATCGTCATCACCAACGCTCCTCTCATCGGGAGAGGGCAATCTCCATCAACATCTTCACCAGCACCATCTCATCTCCAAACCCTAGTTCATCTCTTGTATCCAATTCTTGTCTCCAAGTCCGGGATTGGTGCTAGTAGGTTGCTAGTAGTGTTGATTACTCCTTGTAGTTGATGCTAGTTGGTTTATTTGGTGGAAGATCATATGTTCAGATCCTTTATGCACAATATTACCCCTCTGATTATGAACATGAATATGCTTTGTGAGTAGTTACGTTTGTTCCTGAGGACAAGGGAGAAGTCTTGCTATTAGTAGTCATGTGAATTTGGTATTCGTTCGATATTTTGATAAGATGTATGTTGTCTAACCTCTAGTGGTGTTATGTGAACGTCGACTACATAACACTTCACCATTATTTGGGCCTAGAGGAAGGCATTGGGAAGTAATAAGTAGATGATGGGTTGCTAGAGTGACAGAAGCTTAAACCCTAGTTTATGCGTTGCTTCGTAAGGGGCTGATTTGGATCCATATGTTTCATGCTATGGTTAGGTTTACCTTAATACTTTTGTTGTAGTTGCGGATGCTTGCAATAGAGGTTAATCATAAGTGGGATGCTTGTCCAAGTAAGGGCAGTACCCAAGCACCGGTCCACCCACATATCAAATTATCAAAGTACCGAACGCGAATCATATGAGCGTGATGAAAACTAGCTTGACGATATTCCCATGTGTCCTCGGGAGCGCTTTTCCTATTATAAGAGTTTGTCCAGGCTTGTCCTTTGCTACAAAAAGGATTGGGCCACCTTGCTGCACTTTATTTACTTTTGTTACTTGTTGCTCGTTACAATTTATCTTATCACAAAACTATCTGTTACCACTTATTTCAGTACTTGCAGAGAATACCTTGCTGAAAACCGCTTATCATTTCCTTCTGCTCCTCGTTGGGTTCGACACTCTTACTTATCGAAAGGACTACGATAGATCCCCTATACTTGTGGGTCATCAAGACTCTTTTCTGGCGCCGTTGCCGGGGAGTGAAGCGCCTTTGGTAGGTGGAATTTGGTAAGGAAAAATTTATTTAGTGTGCTGAAATTTTCTGTCACTTGTTACTATGGAAAGTAATTGCTTGAGGGGCTTGTTTGGGGTATCTTCAGCTCGTCCAGTTGAGCCAAGAGTTGCTCCTCAACCTACTGAACCTACTGAACCTATTGAAAATGAAACTTCTTTTCAGATTCCTTCGGGTATGATGGAAAAACTGCTAGCTAACACTTTTGCAGGAGATGGAACAAAGCAGCCTGACGAACATCTACACTTTGTGGATGATATTTGTGGACTATTTAAGCTTGTAGGTGTACCCGATGATGCCGTTAAGAGGAAGGCTTTCCCTTTATCTTTGGAGGGAGACGCATTGACATGGTATAGGCTATGTGATGATACGAGATCATGGAACTATAAAAGATTGAAATTGAAATTTCATCAAAAGTATTACCCTATGCATCTTGTTCATCGTGATCGCAATTATATATATAATTTTTGGCCTCGCGAAGGAGAAAGCATCGCTCAAGCTTGGGGAGGCTTAAATCAATGTTATATTCATGCCCCAATCATGAGCTCTCAAGAGAAGTAATTCTCAGAAGTTTTTATGCTCGGCTTTCTGATAACAATCGCACCATGCTCGATACTTCTTGTGCTGGCTCTTTTATGATGAAGACTATTGAATTTGAATGGAATTTATTGGATAGAATTAAACGCAACTCTGAAGATTGGGACCTCGACGAAGGTAAGGAGTCAGGTATGACACCTAAGTTTGATTGTGTTAAATCTTTTATGGATACCGATATTTTCCGTAAGTTTAGCACTAAATATGGACTTGACTCTGAGATAGTAGCTTCTTTCTGTGAATCTTTTGCTACTTATGTTGATCTCCCCAAGGAGAAGTGGTTCAAATATCATCCTCCCATAGAAGTAAAAGTAGCTGCACCTATTAAAGTTGAAGAAAAGATTGTCACTTATAATGATCCTATTGTTCCTACTTCTTATGTTGAGAAACCTCCTTTCCCTGTTAGAATGAAGGATCATGCTAAAGCTTCAACTATTGTTCGTAAAAGCAATACTAGGACTTATACACCTCCTGAGCAAGTCAAAGTAGAACCCAATATTGCTATTGTTAAAGATCTCTTGTCTGATAATATTGATGGGCATGTTATTCAATTCACTGGTGAAACTGCTAGAATTGCTAAACCCTGTGATAGAGATAAACATAGACTTGTGGTAGGCGTGCATGTTATTTCTGTTAAAATAGGAGATCATTGTTATCATGGCTTATGTGATATGGGTGCTAGTGCTAGTGTTATACCCATTGACTTATACAAAGAAATTATGCATGAGATTGCACCTGCTGAGTTAGCAGATATTGATGTTACAATTAAACTTGCCAATAGAGATACTATATCTCCAATGGGAATTGTTAGAGATGTTGAAGTCTTGTGTGGGAAAACCAAATATCCCGCTGATTTTCTTGTTCTTGGTTCTCCACAAGATAGCTTTTGCCCCATTATATTTGGTAGACCCTTCTTGCCTGCCGTTAATGCTACGATAGATTGCAAAAAGAATGTTGTTACTGTTGGCTTGGATGATATGGTTCATGAGTTTAATTTTTCTAAATTTAGTAAACAACATCGTGAGGAAGAATTGCCTAGTAAGGATGAAATTATTGGTCTTGCTTCTATAGTTGTACCTCCTAGTGATCCTTTAGAACACTATTTGCTAGACCATGGAAACGATATGTTCATGAATGAAAGAAGGGAAATAGATGAAGTATTCTTTAAACAGGAACCTATTCTGCAACACAATTTGCTTGTTGAAATCCTAGGGGATCCTCCTCGACCCAAGGGTGATCCCGTGTTTGAGCTTAAATCGTTGCCTGATAATCTTAAATATGCTTATCTTGATGAAAAGAAAATATATCCTGTTATTATTAGCGCTAACCTTTCAGAGCATGAAGAAGAAAGATTATTGAAAACTTTGAAGAAGCATCGTGCCGCTATTGGATATACTCTGGATGATCTTAAGGGCATCAGTCCCACTCTATGTCAACATAAAATAAATTTGGAAGCTGATGCCAAACCAGTTTGTGATCCTCAACGACGTTTGAATCCTAAAATGAAAGAAGTGGTAAGAAAAGAAATACTCAAGCTTCTGGAGGCAGGTATAATTTATCCCGTTGCTGATAGTCAGTGGGTAAGTCCTGTCCATTGTGTCCCTAAGAAGGGAGGTATTACTATTGTCCCTAATGATAAAGATGAATTGATTCCGCAAAGAATTATCACAGGTTATAGGATGGTAATTGATTTCCGCAAATTAAATAAGGCTACTAAGAAAGATCATTACCCCTTACCTTTCATTGATCAAATGCTAGAAAGACTATGCAAGCATACACATTATTGCTTTCTAGATGGTTACTCTGGTTTTTCTCAAATACCTGTGTCGGCTAAAGATCAATCAAAGACTACTTTTACATGCCCTTTTGGTACTTTTGCTTATAGACGTATGCCTTTTGGTTTATGTAATGCACCTGCTACCTTTCAAAGATGCATGATGGCTATATTCTCTGACTTTTGCGAGAAAATTTGTGAGGTTTTCATGGACGACTTTTCCGTCTATGGTTCCTCTTTTGATGATTGCTTGAGCAATCTTGCTCGAGTTTTGCAGAGATGTGAAGAAACTAATCTTGTCTTGAATTGGGAAAAGTGCCACTTTATGGTTAATGAAGGTATTGTCTTGGGGCACAAAGTTTCTGAAAGAGGTATTGAAGTTGATAAAGCCAAGGTTGATGCTATTGAAAAGATGCCATGTCCCAAGGACATCAAAGGTATAAGAAGTTTCCTTGGTCACGCCGGATTTTATAGGAGGTTCATCAAGGACTTCTCAAAAATCTCTCGGCCTCTGACTAATTTATTACAAAAAGATGTACCATTTGTCTTTGATGATGATTGTGTAGAAGCATTTGAAATACTTAAGAAAGCATTAGTCTCTGCACCTGTTGTTCAGCCACCTGATTGGAATTTACCCTTTGAAATTATGTGTGATGCTAGTGATTATGCTGTAGGTGCTGTTCTAGGGCAAAGAGTTGATAAGAAATTGAATGTTATCCATTATGCTAGTAAGACTCTAGACAATGCTCAAAGAAATTATGCTACTACCGAAAAGGAACTTTTAGCGGTTGTATTTGCTTGTGATAAATTCAGACCCTATATTGTTGATTCTAGAGTAACTATTCATATAGATCATGCTGCTATTAAATATCTTATGGAAAAGAAAGATGCAAAACCTAGACTCATTAGATGGGTTCTCTTGCTTCAAGAATTTGATTTACATATTGTTGATAGAAAAGGAGCTGAGAACCCCGTTGCAGATAACTTGTCTAGGCTAGAGAATGTTCTTGATGACCCACTACCTATTGATGATAGCTTTCCTGGTGAGCAATTAAATGTCATAAGTACTTCTCGTAGCACTCCTTGGTATGTTGATTATGCTAATTCTATTGTTGCTAAATTTATACCGCCTAGCTTCACATACCAACAAAAGAAAAAGTTTTTCTATGACTTGCGGCATTACTTTTGGGATGACCCACATCTTTATAAAGAAGGAGTAGATGGTGTTATTAGACGTTGTGTACCTGAGCATGAACAGGAACAGAACCTACGCAAGTGTCACTCCGAAGCTTATGGAGGACATCACGCTGGAGATAGAACTGCACATAAGGTATTGCAATCCGGTTTTTATTGGCCTACTCTCTTCAAGGATGCCCGTAAGTTTGTTTTATCTTGTGATGAATGTCAAAGAATTGGTAATATCAGTAGACGTCAAGAAATGGCTATGAATTATTCACTTGTTATTGAGCCATTTGATGTTTGGGGCTTTGATTATATGGGACCTTTTCCTGCCTCTAATGGTTACACTCATATTCTAGTCGCTGTTGATTACGTTACTAAGTGGGTAGAAGCTATCCCAACTAGTAGTGCTGATCATAACACTTCTATTAAAATGCTTAAGGAAGTTAATTTTTCCGAGGTTTGGAGTCCCTAGATACTTAATGACTGATGGTGGTTCACACTTTATTCATGGTGCTTTCTGTAAGATGCTTGCTAAATACGACGTAATCATAGAATTGCATCCCCCTATCACCCGCAGTCTAGTGGTCAGGTAGAATTGAGCAATAGAGAGCTCAAATTAATTTTGCAAAAGACTGTCAATAGGTCTAGAAAGAATTGGTCCAAAAAACTTGATGATGCATTATGGGCCTATAGAACTGCATATAAAAATCCTATGGGTATGTCTTCGTATAAGATGGTTTATGGAAAAGCATGTCATTTACCTCTCGAACTAGAACATAAGGCATATTGGGCTATTAAGGAGCTCAACTATGATTTCAAACTTGCCGGTGAGAAGAGGTTATTTGATATTAGCTCACTTGATGAATGGAGAACCCAAGCTTATGAAAATGCCAAGCTGTTTAAAGAAAAAGTTAAAAGGTGGCATGACAAAAGGATACAAAAGCGTGAGTTTAATGTAGGTGATTATGTATTGCTATACAACTCTCGTTTATGGTTTTTTGCAGGACAACTTCTCTCCAAATGGGAAGGTCCTTACGTTATCGAGGAGGTCTATCGTTCCGGTGCCATAAAAATCAACAACTTCGCAGGCACAAATCCGAAGGTGGTGAACGGTCAAAGAATCAAACACTATATCTCAGGTAATCCTATAAATGTCAAAACTAATGTTATTGAAATCGTAACCCCGGAGGAATACATAAGGGACACTTTCCAGAATGTTCCAGACTCCGAAAAGGAATAGGTATGTGGTACGGTAAGTAAACCGACTCCAAAACAATTTTTAAGGCAATATTTCTCCGTTTTGGAATATTTAGAAAAATAGAAAAATAAGAAGCAGTCCGGGGAGGACATGAGGCCTCCACGAGGGTGGAGGGCGCGCCCTACCCCCTGGGCGCGCCCCCTACCTCGTGAGCACCTCGTGTGCCCTCCGGACTCCGTTTCCTTGCACGATACGTATTTTGGTTGATAAAAATTCATTATATATACTCCCGAAGGTTTTGACTCTCGTATCATGCAAATCTCCCCTGTTCTTATTTCGAGCTATTTTTCTGACAGGTCTAGATCATCATGACGACCCCAAGTGCTTCCAAGGACAAGTTCTTCGAGGAGGTTATCAACCCTTACCTCGCAGAGGTGCTGCAACACCCCCAAACCATTGAGATGCATGATGGGTTGTTGCACATCTGCGATGTTGAGGGACCAAAGGGAACCGGAAGTGTGGACTTGAGGCTCGAAGCAATGGAGCAACAAGTTTTCAAGTGCCAGGGGATGGTGGAGCATGGAATCAACGCTACCCACAAGATGCTCGCGGAATTCACCAACAACTATGAGCCGAATGCCAAGAAGATCGAGGAAGCCATCTATAAGCTACATGAGAAGATCGAGCACCTCCAAGCCCAAATCTATGATCTGCAAAACCAAAACTGTGAGTATGAATATAGATTCAAAAGGATGAGTTTGGCTGCAGATTTGAGGATTCCGGAGACTCGATCATCCTTCTATGATGGTGAGCCTATGCCATGGAATGTGGATGACAAGCTTGCATCATCATCAACACCTCCACCGCCAACAACAAGGAAGGAGACATAATCATCTGGGTATGGGCACTCCCCTTGGCAACTGCCAAGCTTGGGGGAGGTGCCCTGGTATCGTATCATCATCATAACTCCTATCTTTACCATTTTTCTTAGTTCGATCCTATTAGTGTTATCTTGATTTAGTAGAATAAAGTCATGGCATGATCTAGTTTTGAGTTTTGCTTTATGATCCTTCTTTGTAATCAGCTCCGTGAGCTATATAATAAAGATTAGTGTTGAGTCAAGGGCTTGAGTATTTTGCCATGATCTTGGGTGATTAGAAGAAAAAGAATAAAAAGAATCAAGAGTTCATATTGATCTTATTGAAAGTAATGACTTCACATAGAAAGAGTATGATGATTTAAAGTTGTTGGGAGTTGGGAAATATAGCTTTGGTCATCATTGCAATTAATAGGAAGTAATAAGAAAAGAGAGGTTTCACATATAGATATATTATCATTGACATCTTTTATGATTGGGAGCACTCATTAAAATATGACATGCTAAAGAGTTGATGTTGGACAAGGAAGACAGCATAATGAGTTATGTTCTCTTACATCTGAGATAAAGTATGTTGTCATGGTTCCTCTACCGTGTTGAGCTTGCCTTTCCCCCTCATGCTAGCCAAATTCTCAGCACTAAGTGGAAATACTACTTGTGCTTCCAAATACCCTTAAACCAGTTTTGCCATGAGAGTCCACCATATCTACCTATGGATTGAGTAAGATCCTTCAAGTAAGTTGTCATCGGTGCAAGCAATAAAAATTGCTCTCTAAATATGCATGACTTATTAGTGCGGAGAAAATAAACTTTGCACGAACTTGTTGTGGACGCAATAAAAGCGACGGACTACATAATAAAGGTTCACATGCAAGGGGCAATGTAAAGTGACGTTCTTTTGCATTAAGATTTTGTGCATCAACCCTAAACGTGCATGACAACCTCTGCTTCCCTCTGTGAAGGGCCTATCTTTTATTATTATCCTCTACCCTATACAAGAGTCACGGTGATCTTCACCCTTCCTTTTTCATTTTATCCTTTGGCAAGCTCAGCATGTTGGAAAGAACATGATATATATATATATATATATATATATATATGTGTGTGTGTGTGTGTGTGTGTGTGTGTGTGTGTGTGTGTGTGTAATTGGATGTGGGGGAGCGTGAATTATTATTGTTGACATTACCCTTGAAGTAAAAGGTTGTGGGGCAAAAACTATAAGCCCCTATCTTTCTCTGTGTCCGATTAAAACTTTGTAACCACAAGTATCGCGTGAGTGTTAGCAATTATGAAGGACTAAGTGCTAGTTGAGTATGTGGACTTGCTTTTAAGCTCTGACATAGACTCTTTCCGATGTTATGATAAATTGCAATTGCTTCAATGACTGAGATTATAACTGTTGGTGCCCAATAAGGTTTCTGATTCATACTTCGGCTTTGTGAAAAGATCATCACTTGAACATGAGTAATCATATGACAAAATTTATATATGTTGCTGTTATGCAACAATCATGATGCCTTCATGTCCGTATTTTATTTTAATCGACGCCTCTACCTCTAAACATGAGGACATATTTATTGTTATAGACTTTTCGCTTGAGGACAAGCGAGGTCTAAGCTTGGGGGAGTTGATACATCCATTTTGCATCATGCTTTTATGTCAATATTTATTGCATTATGGGCTTTTATTTCACATTATGTCACAATACTTATGGCTATTCTCTTTTATTTTACAAGGTTTACATGAAGAGGGAGAATGTCGACAGCTGGAATTCTGGGTTGAAAAAGGAGCAAATATTGAAGGACTATTCTGCGCAACTCCAAAAGTCCTGAAACTCCACGGAACACTTTAAAATAAATAAAGAAAAATCATCGTCAAAGATGAAGGCCAGGGGGCCCACACCCTGCTCACGAGGGTGCCCCCCCCCCCCTTGGGTGTGCTCCCCTACCTCGTGGGCCCCCTGGTGGCTCTCCGACGCCCATCTTCTCCCATATGAAGTCTTTCGATGAGAAAAAAAATAGAGGAGAACCTTTCGCGACGAGACTCCACCGCCACGAGGCGGAACCTTGGCGGAACCAATCTAGGGCTCCGGCAGAGCTGTTCTGCCGGGGACACTTCCCTCAGGGAGGGGGAAATCATCACCATCGTCATCACCAACGTTCCTCTCATCGGGAGAGGGCAATCTCCATCAACATCTTCACCAGCACCATCTCATCTCCAAACCCTAGTTCATCTCTTGTATCCAATTCTTGTCTCCAAGTCCGGGATTGGTGCTAGTAGGTTGCTAGTAGTGTCGGTTACTCCTTGTAGTTGATGCTAGTTGGTTTATTTGGTGGAAGATCATATGTTCAGATCCTTTATGCACAATATTACCCCTCTGATTATGAACATGAATATGCTTTGTGAGTAGTTACGTTTGTTTCTGAGGACAAGGGAGAAGTCTTGCTATTAGTAGTCATGTGAATTTGGTATTCGTTCGATATTTTGATAAGATGTATGTTGTCTAACCTCTAGTGGTGTTATGTGAATGTCGACTACATAACAATTCACCATTATTTGGGCCTAGAGGAAGGCATTGGGAAGTAATAAGTAGATGATGGGTTGCTAGAGTGACAGAAGCTTAAACCCTAGTTTATGCGTTGCTTCGTAAGGGGCTGATTTGGATCCATATGTTTCATGCTATGGTTAGGTTTACCTTAATACTTTTGTTGTAGTTGCGGATGCTTGCAATAGAGGTTAATCATAAGTGGGATGCTTGTCCAAGTAAGGGAAGTATCCAAGCACCGGTCCACCCACATATCAAACTATCAAAGTACCGAACGCGAATCATATGAGCGTGATGAAAACTAGCTTGATGATATTCCCATGTGTCCTCGGGAGTGCTTTTCCTATTATAAGAGTTTGTCCAGGCTTGTCCTTTGCTACAAAAAGGGTTGGGCCACCTTGCTGCACTTTATTTACTTTTGTTACTTGTTGCTCGTTACAATTTATCTTATCACAAAACTATCTGTTACCACTTATTTCAATACTTGCAGAGAATACCTTGTTGAAAACCGCTTATCATTTCCTTCTGCTCCTCGTTGGGTTCGACACTCTTACTTATCGGAAGGACTACGATAGATCCCCTATACTTGTGGGTCATCAGCGTCCTTCCTCGAGCAGCACAAGGGATTCGAGGACTCATTCCGTGTATACAAACGGGGCGTCAACTCCTTCAAGCATCCATATGGAAGCACTTGTTCCAGGCAGCCCTCCTACAGGCGCCGTTGCGGATGAAGAAGGTTGTGTACCTCAAGTACTCGAGATAGAGGATGTCGACGCGTAGGAAGCAGTGCATGAGTTGCTCACAGTGGAAAATCACCACTTCAGGAATCCCCTTCAAATCTGGCAAGTGCTTTTTTCCTACTTGAGTTGACTGACCAAATGCCCCTGATTTCTGCTCATGGTGTCTTTAGTTTTTTATTTGAGATGCCATTTTTATCAGTGACTGATAGTGTTAGGAATTGGGAATTGCTAGCTTTTAGCACTCCTTGTCTACTGTTGTGCATTGTTGGTCAATGAGCTGGGAGAACTTGCATGCAGTGGGATAGAAGAGGAGCCTAAAATACTAGTACGAACTTGCAGATGGTCGTGTAACAGTTCCTCAAAATAAGGAGGTTGTATTATCGATGTGGGCTGTTTTTCTTGAATGTGTGCACATGTTACAACACACTGGAATGATTTTTTGAGTTGATACAATGATTAAACCATAGATAGTGCACCTTTTTTGTCCAAGGTTGGACACTTCTATGCACTATCCAAGATCCAGCATAGGATTGCATCTGCATACATTGAGGAGGCTAGATTGTTGTGTTTTTATTCTTGGTGTTTTAGGAGCACATTTGGGCCCGGAATAAGGATCATAGGTGCTAGCATATGTAACCAATGTGTATGATGTGCTTCCTAGGTTGTTGATTTGATTGGTGTTGCAGTAGTTATAAAATTTTGCATTTTTAAAATGGATATATACTAGACAGTAGAAAGGGTTAAATATCATAGTACCTTTTTTGGCGATGTTTGAGAGGGGTGAGGGGCGGGAATTGCCAGGAAGAGGCTACGAGTTGCGAGATCTGCGGGCATGAGTTGCCAGATGTGTGGTACGAGTTGCCAGATCTGCGGTTTTTTGAGCTTTACACTAGTGTGGTCCCCCCCCTCTTCACAACACTTCGCACAAAAATTGATAAGTAGTTGCTTGGTTTTGTTTTTCGACTTGCACAATGGTTTTATGTCAAGGGGCAACTGGTCAGTGGGGTAGGGAGGGCATTGTGTGTCAGGCAAATCACACATGTAGAACATGCAAGTCACATTCAAATGCCAAGCAAGTAACATAGTCAACACTAGTTGCAGGAAAGCTCTTTTTATTTTCCCTTTTTCAAACACCCACATGGTTTGTTTGAAATTTTAGTAGACTTGCTTGACATTTGAATTGAGTTGCTAGTATTAATTATGTGACTTGCCTATTGTTTTTTAGGCAAACTATGTGACTTTGCCTGTTTTTGAATCTGATCTAATTGGAAATCCTGATCGCCATGTGTCCACCCGCATGTAGTTGGGATCCAGAGGGCGAGTGTTTGGCGCTCTACGGTTCCACCGTCGCCCAAATCCATCGCCACCATGGCCGAACCGCCAGAGTTTGGGAGGCACATGGTGGATCCCTAGAAGGGATTAGAGTGAGGCGTAGAGGCACACCGCGTGCACGGCTATAGAGCCTCTCTTCCCCTATCTCGTTTGAAGCAGGGCGGAGGAGGGTGACGGTCGTAGTTGATGGTGCACTTATTCCGGCAAGCGGGAAGGGGGATCTCCGATCAAAATCAGTGGTGAGCGTCTTCTACCTCATTTTCTTTTCATGCGCTTCTCTACGGGCACCCCTGGGAAGGTTCTCTGATAGGGGAGTGTCGATTTCATGTGGGGGTGGGTTGATTTTTCTTGTGTGATACACCACGGCCACCGGCAGGCGGATTTTGGTCGCAAGGGTCGATCATTTTTTCCATTTTGTCATCGGTGACATTTTTAGGGGAAGGGGATGGGGTGGATACATGTGTGAATCTGCGAGGGGTGAAATATGGTGTGTGTGAGTTGATGTCTTTGATTTTTTGGTGATAAGATTCTACTCGCAGTAGACAGTACCTAGAGGGTTGGTGTTGGAAGTCACTATGAGAGAGGCCACGAGTTGCCTGATATGCGTTACCAGTTTGCCAGAGATCGACGGTATGTTGTTGGGGTTGGAAGTTTCCAAGTGAGTGCCAGTGAGTTGCCTGATCTGTGGTACCAGATTTGCCTGAATACGCGGTGTATGAGTGTGGGGGTTGGGAGTTGCCAGGAAAGAGGCCATGAGTTGCCCGATCTCATGAGCTGCCTGATCTTATGAGCTGCCTGATCTCCAGGCAAGTTTGGAGGGTGGGAGGTGGATTTGGCCAGGCTATGGGTTGCCTTTTTATGGCATGATTTTGCCAGATCCTTTTGTCCTTTGAGTGTTTTCCCCTTCACCAAACTTGCCTAACGCTTGCTATGTAAGATTTGAGCTCTTTTGTGTCTGGGGTGAAATACTTCAGATAATGAACAATCCTAAACTTTTGTGTAATTTTTTTGTTTACTTAATTGCCTGACATAGTTTAGATTTTGGTTAATGGTTTTTACTTTGCCAAAACTTGCCTGACAAATTGTAGGTTTTTGCCTCGAAATAACTTGGATAATGAACAATCCTAAAGTTTTCTCTAATGTTTTTGTTACATAGTTGCCTGACATGGTTCAGTTTTTTTTGCTTTAATAATGGTTGTATACACATTAAACTCGTCAATGCCGAGATCAATAAATTGTAAAATGATATTACTACTAACTATGTTGCCTACAATCAAAAAATCTAATATATCAAGTCTACATCTTCTTGATCCTATAAATGACTAATAGCTCAAGTCTACAGTATTTTGGTTATAGACTTGCCTACAATCAAAATTAGAGTGGCCTACAACAAGTAGGGAGTTGCCTGCCTTTTCCCTGAACATGTTAATTAGGATCTTGCTTACATTTCCTGAACATGACTTGCATTTTGATTTCTTTACCGTATTACCTACTTTTTTTTCTATACACGTGGGCGGATGCAACATAGTTGTGTTCTTTTTTCCCACCGACTGCACTGATTTTAGCCCAAAAAATCCATAGTAGTTGATTTTTTTTGTTGACTAACTTTTACAAAGGATGCCATCCCCAAGCAAGATCCATTAGACTTTTTTTCATGTAGGAATATCACATAGCTATAAAGAGCCAAGCAACTTTTTGTGTTTTGTCTGCACTAACCCTCATAACACTAGTTCTTGTTTTTTGATCTTCAAATCCAACAGGTTTATGGGAAAATAGTCCCCCTATTCAATCTACATACACATCGAAACTTCCTATCTCAGCCAAGCTAGCACCTTCATCCCACCAATGCATTGTACAAGTCTCCACCCCCTTTTCCTCCCTCATGAAATCCTAATTTCACGCAATGAAATTCGATTTCGTTCATGTTGGTGGTTGGAAAACGGTCCTGAGATCCGGCACTGGTAAAACATGGGTGCCCAATTTGCTTTCATACAGACAATTTTCTCAGGTAAACATATCTCAGTTCCCAAAGAGCCTCCCAACTAATTGGTTTATTCCAGCCAAAATTTGGAGTTTCAGGCTGAAACTTGTATGCAATTTTTGTTCTACATTTCTTGGCAGGACTTTATGGTTTTTGAATCAATGTATTCGATCTCAAGCAAGAAAAGTTTCAACAGCCACCACAAGGTAAACTTCACACAGTCCCTGGGAGCTTTTTATTTTTCTGCCCCCCTTTGTTTTTTGCCTAGATTTAGATGGGATTTGGTATGCCCCCCTGCCCCAACCCCTTCTCGATCTTTTTTCCTTGGGTTACAAGCCAGTTAACTGCCCTCCTAGGGCTAGGGTGTTTTATAAACTCACAAACCATGCAGGTTGTTTCTTCATCGAGATGCCCACACAATATATGCTCACATTTTTTGCCTGAAACTTGTAGGCGAATTGCCTACAAACCAAGTAGCAGTTGCTCCTATCTTCCACTTTCTTTTTCTTCGGCAAGCAAGACAATGAGTTGGTTGTACAATATATGGAAATTGCCTACAAACCTGGTACAAGTTGCTACCTTTTTCAATCTCTATTTTAAAAAAGAAAAAACATGGAGTTATGCAAATTGCTTAGATCAGAGAACAACTTGCCCGCAACCACAAATGCATTTGCCCCGGGCATCATAACTTGATGTTTGATGTTCCACAGAATACAGAAAATAGGGCCACAATTTTTTGTCTGAAACTTGTACACAATTGCTCTTTACTAGTAGTGCGCAGGGTACCTGTAAGTAAGAGTTTGATGAGAGTTTATGTTTTTTTGCAGCTCTTTTCTTTTGTGCGCCAATGGCAATGGCGTTGGAGCTATGGAACTAGATCTGGAAGGAAGAAGATGAAGAAGAAACAAGATAGGCTCTAGCAGGCAGCGTGGGGGTGTGAGGGGCTTTTGTTTTTGTGGGGGAGGGAAAGGGACAAGGATAAGGTGGGATCGGTGTTGTTGGGCACCGTACGGAGGGCTAGTCACGTGGGCTTACCTTTTTCGTGAGAGGGGACAAAAACTTTCCTAAAACGGGTGTGTGCTAGGGAATTTTAGGGAGCACACGTTTGCTCCCTAGACGGCGTGCATCTAAAATTGAAATCAACTAACAGTGCCACCAATATGGGGATGCATGCTCATGTCGCCTGCCAAAGTCACCAAAAAGTAAGGGGACTATGGAAGCAAACTTTTCTAACCAATAAAGCATATGTAATTTAATATGGAAGCATCGGCCGAAACTCCAAAGCATGAAAGTTGTACTACTCAGCACAATTCCTCATAACTGGAAGCGTACAAATTTGAGAGTCACCAAGAATTAACATTAACTAATATTATTACACTAACAAAGGATTGCATGTTTGTACATACAAAAATACCAAACTAGAAGATTATTTTGTGGTCTTAGAGCATCTGCAGTCGTTGCCCCCCCCCCCCCCAGGAGGCATAAAAATCGCCCTCTAGGGGTGAGCCGACGATACAATCGACGCTGGGGGCGATTGGGCATCCAGCCGTCGCCTCCAGCTCGCCCCCAGGCGCCGATATTGGCCCAGTTTTTGGCCCACTTTCATAAAGGGCCCATATGGGCGAGAATAGGCCCATATTCGGCGTGGTTCGTCGTGGCTCGGCGTTAATTACCAACATAAATATATTTTTATCACATAGTTCATCACAGAAAATCAAATAGTGCAACAATAAATAGTTCAATACAAATTATATAGTTCAACAAATAAAAACTCATATTTCATCACACGTCGCGCCCGGCGTCGCCCTTGAGCCTCCATAGGTGCTCCACCAGATCATGTTGCAGTTGATGATGCACCTGTGGGTCTCAGATCTCCTGACGCATACTGAGGTAGGCAGTCCAGGTTGCCGGTAGCTGGTGATCAACTTCGGCTAGAGGACCCTGCCTGTAATATGGTTCAGTGTCAGACACTGGCTCTTCTTGCTCGCTCTCGATGATCATGTTGTGCAAGATGACACAGCAAGTCATGATCTCCCACATTTGATCTTTCGACTAGGTCTAAGCAGGGTACTGGACAACAGCAAATCGAGAATGGAGCACACCAAATGCCCGCTCAACATCCTTCTAGCAAGCCTCCTGCACCTTGGAAAAGTGGGAATTCTTGCCTCCTGGCACAGCATTTGAGATAGTCTTCACAAATGTAGACCATCTCGGATAGATGCCATCAGCTAGGTAGTACCCCTTGTTGTAGTGCCACCCGTTGACCTCGAAGTTCACTAGAGGAGAATGACCTTCAACAAGCTTGGCAAAGACAGGGGAGCACTGCAGCACGTTGATGTCATTGTGAGTTCCTGGCATACCAAAGAAGGAGTGCCAAATCCAGAGGTCCTGTGTGGCCACCGCCTCAAGTACCACACTGCAGCCGCCTTTGGCGCCTTTGTACATCCCCTGCCAAGAAAATGGATTGTTCTTCCATTTCCAATGCATGCAATCAATGCTTCCAAGCATCCCAGGAAATCCTCTTGTTGCATTCTGTGCTAGGATCCGAGCAGTGTCTTCCGCATTGAGTGTTGTTGGTTCAATATCCGGCGTATATCGTAGTAGGGGTCCTAAGCTAGGCGTCTTCGAGCGATGGTAACATGGACACGGGATTTTACCCAGGTTCGGGCCCTCTTGATGGAGGTAAAACCCTACGTCCTGCTTTTGATTGTATTCATATGCGGTGTAGTACAGATACTTGTATCTACCACGAGATGATAGTAATGAATATGAGATTGTCTATTGACTAGCCTGGCCTCGGTTTATATAAGACAACGGAGGCCTAGGTTTAGGAGAGTCCTTGTCTTGGGCGCCAAGTCTTGTGGAGTCTTCCTTGTATGCGGCAGGGGTTGTCCGAACTGGCCCATGAGTATACGGCCATGGGGGTCCTCGGCCCAATCTAACTGATCGGGAGACGATGTGGTGAGTACCCCCTAGTCCAGGACACCGCCAGTAGCCCCCTGAACCGGTCTTCAAGTTGGGGACGCTCCTTGATTCTTCCAGACTGTTCTTCATATCTTCGGTCGTCGGTCTTGAAAACTGGTTCAATAAATCTTCTCATCTTTGATCTTGAGGATTTCCGAAGTGGATCTGAAGAGTTTATACGTCGGGTATCTAAGGAGCCCCTTTAAGTTATCGGCCTTTATCAATGCCTTGTTATTTTTCATGCCACACCTTGAGTTTGAAGTTGTTCCCATGGGGCGGTATCCTCTTGCATCCGAGCTCCAACACCGGAGTGCATTTGAGATACCTTTTGCAGCCGAGCACCAACGCCGGACCGCTTCTGAGCTCCAACGCCGTACTGTATCCTAGCTCAAACGCCGAACTATGTCAAGCTCCAACGCCGGACTATGTCCGAGCTCCAACGCCGGACTATATCCTAGGTGTCATAGATCACCTTGGTTCAAAAAAGTTGCAGGAGTTTAGCCGAGCTTAATGCCAGAAATGCCCTCTATGGAGCCATCCACTGGCACCCGTGCTTTATGTCGGACTACTTCCGAGGTGGTGCACCACCTTGGCCATGGGATGATTTTTATGAATTTAATTCCGAATTGTGTAATGTAATCTCTGGCGAGATGTATAGCCATTAGCCCTCAAGGTGTGTGTTAGCCTAATATCCGGGATGCACCTGAAGAAAAAAATCAAACCGCTGACCCTAGTAGCCCCTGAGACTCGGGTCGATTCATAAAATCAGCCCGAGGATCAATTCCAAGCTCGACAACATACTTAGGAATAGAAACGCGGTGTGCAAAGTCCTCGAGACTCAGGTTGGGTGCGGCCGACCAACCTGAGGATAATAATCTCCTCGAAAACTATATTGCACTTTAAATTTTCTGCATTGGATTGTCAATGCAGTAGCCCCCGAGACACTGGTCGGGTGGCAACACCAGATCAGGGGATCGATGTGCCCTTTTAATATTTGCAAATAATAAGCCCGAAGCCCAGTAGCCCCCAAGCCTTAATGCGTGCACGGGAGGCCGAATTAAGGATCGATATCCATAGTAAAATCACAAATTATATGTAATGACTCTATGTATCCAAGTACTTTACGTCATTAATGCTTCGATCTACATTGTACAAAACTTTGTTGACCGACCATCGGCTTCAACCTCCTCGGCCAGCAGCCGAGGGGTGTTTCTCCTACTTTATAAAGCCTTTATGAGGGCAAAGATTTACGACAAACAAGGCAATCCGTACATACGGTTTTATAAACAAAGGTACGCAGAGAGACATGTTATATTATTGTTTAACATAAGAAACATCGTCCAAAGAAAATAGTCCCGCTATCGGTTCCTTTCTTTGGGTTGTCATGCTAAGCATGATCATGAAACCTCAGCTCCGATCAATGTGGGAGGAAAATACTGAGGATTTAGTTTGGGGAAAGCTTCCAAACTCTGTGGTCTAAATGAATCCAAATTTTCACTTCCTGTTGCGACCGTTTATCATCTGAAAGTGGCCCATCGTCGGCTTCTACCCCCTTGTAGATGCTACGCAGGGTGTTTCCTTAATAACAAAACAACCCTTAGCTGACGTCTCGGTGCCCGAAGGTGGTTGTGTTAGCGGAAACGAGGCAATTAGATATGTGGGCTTTATAACTTTCACTTAGTCATAGGAGCTTAAAGTTGGGAGGCCAGCAAGTAGCCCATCGGTTAGTGTTCGGCGACAGCCAAGGTCAAGCCGTAAACACTTCGGCCAATGTTATTAACGGCTCATCATTTAATATAGTCATTGGACCGCTGACCAGTTTACGCTTATTGTGACAGTCAGTTTTCGGCTTTCTCCACTGAGGTGCTTAACCATGCGAGCCGGAAGCACAATCGCAGTGGTTCTCCCTTTGCACACCTAGCCGAACAAAGCGGAACGTAGGAGGCAAGCACATGAGCCGGGCAACCCAACTATTGACCGAAGACACAATTCGAAACTGATGCATATATAGCAATATCCAAGATTTTTTGCCGAATCTCTAAAGGTGTCCAGCGTTGCACTGCGAGACTTATGCGGAAAACACACAAATAGTTGAAAAGGGCCATAGGATTGGAAAACCAAAAAACATCAGTAAAAACTCGACGTCCGAACTAGATCAATTGTTCGGTACCAATCAGAAAATTGGTCTAAGAAAAAAAAAGTGCTTCTGTCGTGCTTTAACATGACACACCCTATCTCAAGACTTCAAGCGGGTCAGCCTACGGCTTCAATCTCCTATCCTGAAGGCGGAGTACTTCTCGTTAGGCCAGTTTAGCAAACTTTAGCGGCTTTGAGAGAGAAATTAGGCTCCCTGGCTATTGACCACACACTCGTGTCGAAAAAAGGAGTGATAGAAAAAAGACTTTGCAACGACTAAGAAGAAGAACACTTATTATAAAACAGCTCACATAAATTTAAGAGCCCCCGAGTGACTTGGGTAAAAGAATTTTATGTATAATGATATTATGTACCGAAGTACTTGTATCATATCTGTGTTCACCCGAACTTTATACGCGTCTTAACTGACCGTCAGCTTCTCCCTCTTCGATCAAGGACCGAAAAGTGTTATGTACTCCACCTGTCGAGAATATCGATGTTGTTTCCGATAACCAGGCAATCAGGCCATAAGGCTGTAACAGACAAAGCGCGCTCAGGGAACTTATGCTATATTACCGACGAAGTGTAAGAAGCATCTTCGAAGAACATAGTACCCCCACCGATACCTTTCTTCGGTTGCTCATTATTATTGTGAGACTTGTGCAATAGATTTTTTGTACTCATGAGTTCCGTTGTGTGCTGACCATTATTGAAAACAGTAAGAGCGCTAGCTTTCGGCTTCACCCACTCTGAGGTCCGGCTCGGATGAACCGATCATGACAATCGCAGAGGTGCTTCCTTTACTCCCTAGCCGAACAATCGGGACGTAGGGGTAAACACAGGAGCAAGGCAACCCAGCTTGCAAATCGCTTAAGTCAACATGGTGCATATTGTGGCGTAATACACAAACAAGGAACGAAGCCGTATAAGTATAATCATTTGCAAGAAGAAAGGCTTCATAAAGGAATCCCCCAAGTAAACGGGGTATTTGAATTTGTGTGTCACAAACAAAGTTATGACAAGGAACGTTTTTCACAAGCAACTTTTTGCCACAAAAGTATAATGCTTGGTCGAAGCGAACAAGAGTAAAAAATTGAAAAAACTGAGCAAAAAAGCAACTTAGCTAGTTAATGTGTTCGGCATAGATGATGTGGCCCGAGCTTACGACAGGACGAGGTTCCAGCCCCCAAGCCGGTCCCAAGGTGGCCGAGCGAAGAGCTCGGCAATCCGAAGAGGTGGAGCCCCCAGTCTAGCCGATGTGATGGAGCAGGTCGGCGGGGTAATGCCGAAGTCCCCGGAGTAGGTTGGGAAGTGATGGTGCGGTGATGCCGACAAAAAGGTGTGTTGTCCTGCGCCAAAGTGGTAACACAATTTGGTTGACGAAGGCAGAACGACGGCGTCGACACGCCAAGGTGAATGTGTGACGCCGTCGAATTCGAATACTTACACACGTAAAATAATGCAAATAAAAGTAATGATGAATAATAATAATGATAAATCTCCTCTACTTAATTAATTTAAGGAGATATAGAATTAAAGAAAAAATAGCCTGGATGCCGAGGTTGGCTCGGCGAAGTAACATCACGTAGGTGCCAACGCATGTCCCAATATGCGGGGAGATTACGCCAGCACAACACAATCCGTATTTGTTCCGGGAACGTGTCGACGCGGCTTGATGGTGGCCTAAAAACGTCGGGGTCCCTGCGGCAACGATGTCGGCCTGCGCACACAAACAGTGCAAATCCGAAGTAAAGGATTTCTTGATGTATAAATTGTACAAACAAATAAATGGAAAAATTGCACCTGAACCCGGATAATCATAAGAACAAAGAAGTATTTGTTGCTGTTGTTCATCTGGCAAGCTGGGCTACAGACATGGTGTCCGCCGAACTATGGAGGAAGCCAGTTTGTAGGAAGGACCACTATGTTGATGCGCTCGACGGACCGAATTGTAACTGATAGAGAAATCTACACAAAAAAACTCATGCAAACTAGGAGAAAAATATCTTGTGTGTATTTAACATATACAGTACAGGAAATTAGAAAAATAAAACATGATGTTTTTTGCTCGAACGATGAGGCGTTAAAATCCGAGGTAAAAAGCCAGAACCAGTGTCGCCTTGTACGAAGACCAATCAGTCTATGAAAGACGTGATAATCAATTTGTATTTTTGGATGGAGTCCTCCGCGTGTATTTCCTTGTGGAATTGTAGGAGCACTAGTAGCAGTGTCCATGTATCTTCAGCTCTCCGAAGCGTTTTAGTGCTTCACGTGCTAGCCCAGATTGAAGGTAGCGGCCTTGGACTAATTGAACATTGCTGCAGACTAGCATTCACTTATAAGTAATATTCTCCTCTGCACAAGGTAACAACCGGCCAGCGGGCAGCACCGCTACTTGAATAAAAAAAGATAAGGCAGAGGACTATCCCTGCACGCTCGCTGCCCGAACAAGGCAGCTCGTGCTTTATGGTTGTTCGAGACAGGGGATTGAACATGGCCCGAGGACAGCTCGTCTTGCTCTAGTTTGGATGTTGCCTCCACACGGTCTTCGGCCACGCAGACGTTTTGATGATCGGTGGTGGCTGGTGCATAAATTCTCCTGATTTAGTTTGAGATCGAAAAAGACATCGGAGAAACATGTGGAATAAAATAGTGATCCGAGAACAACTCTCAAAGAAATTAATTCATGTGGAACAGATTTAACTAGAAAAATATCACCTGATCCCCATCGATCCGCGACGATCGCCTAACAGGCTCTCAATGAAAGCACCAATGTCGGTTCAATATCCGACGTATCTCGTAGTAGGGGTCCTAAGCTAGGCGTCTTGGAGCGATGGTAATATGGACACGGGATTTTACCCAGGTTCGGGCCCTCTTGATGGAGGTAAAACCCTACGTCCTGCTTTTGATTGTATTCATATGGGGTGTAGTACAGATACATGTATCTACCATGAGATGATAGTAATGAATATGAGATTGTCTATTGACTAGCCTGGCCTCGGTTTATATAAGACACCGGAGGCCTAGGGTTTAGGAGAGTCCTTGTCTTGGGTGCCAAGTCTTGTGGAGTCTTCCTTGTATGCAGTAGGGGTTGTCCGAACTGGCCCATGAGTATACGGCCATGGGGGTCCTCGGCCCAATCTAACTGATCGGGAGACGACGTGGTGAGTACCCCCTAGTCCAGGACACCGTCAGGTGTCCTCAAGTATTGCGGTCCAAACACTGCCACCACTGCCCGACAGAACTTGTACAAACACTCAATGGTGGTGGACTCGGCCATGCGCCCATAGTCGTCGAGTGAATCACGGGGAGCTCCGTATGCAAGCGTCCTCATCGCCGTCGTGCACTTCTGGATCGAGGTGAATCCAAGTTTGCCAGTGCAATCCATCTTGCACTTGAAGTAGCTGTCGAACTCCTGAATGGAATTCACAATCCTAAGGAAGAGCTTTCGACTCATCCGATAATGGCGCCGAAATGTTTTGTCGCCGTGAAGTGGAGCATCGGCGAAGTAGTCGGAGTAGAGCATGCAGTAGCCTTCGAGACGATGCCGGTTCTTTGCTTTCACCCGCCCCGGCGCCGAGCCACCTCGCCGCGGCTTTTCATTGCTCGCCAGCAGCTGGGCGAGGGGCGGCGAGCACCATGAGATGCTCTTCTTCCTGGACGTCGGCCTCGGCTTCCTCCTCCAACAGCGCGGCGAGCGCTTCCTCGTCGTCCGAGTCCATCGCCGAGGCAGGCAAATCGCCGAACATCTTGCGCCCGGTGGGCGTGTACCCGCCGCTAAACTACTCCTCCACGGCCGGAGCCGGCGGCAAAAACGCCCAGCTGCTGGTGGAGGGGCTGCCTCGGCGAACCTTTGCTCTTTTTCCGGCGGGGATTGACTATCTAGCGGTGAAGGGCGGCGGGCGGCGCCGGGATACAGCTAGTGGTGGCCGAGAGCGCGGGGGGTGGGAGGCGAGTCGGGGAAGAAAAACTTGATTTTTTTCACCTGACGGTGTGGGCTAGCCGTGCTTTTCCCTTGCGTCGAGGGACGTACTATGCATATCACCCGTTCATGCACCATCCGACGGCATCAAGTGCAAAGGAAAATCAGCGACGCCAACTGTGTGGCCCATGAGCAGCCCAAATCACTTGAAGTAAAATCGTTGGAAATTTATCTTTACTTGTCGTCGACATTCCTTCGCTCTCGGCGAGGGAGGCCGGCTGCTACCAGCGCCACGGCCGCAGCACGCCCACATGGGCGACCGGCACAACCAGCTCACAGCCGTGGTTGTCTGCAGCACGTCGTCGAGAAACAATCTTCCAGTTGCTATCTGTACATATGAAGAGTTGAACAAACTTAAAGGCTGCTAGGTGCAGCCATGGTAGTAGAGTCTGTCCTCCCTCTCTTGCGGTGGTTCAACCTCAGCAAATTCGCACTTGCTTGGCGCTTCCGTGGGTGGTGCCTGGTGCGACCTTGACGGCGTGGTGCAGGCATGGCAGCAGACGCCTTTCCAGCTTGGCGCCGGCGTGAGTGCGAGCAGTCGATCTCCCAAGGAGGTGCAAAAATGAAAGCAGCAGTCACCTTTCCTCCCCCCTCGGTGGAGCTCGGTTCACCGCCGGCGTCGAGCACGACCAAACGGTGAAGACGAATGAACCGCGACGGCGACTGTATATTTTTATTTGCCTTACGCGATTGGGCTTCTGTTTATGGGCCAGGCTGCTTTAGGCATCGCTGGGCGCTTTAGCTACTTTTGCACTTGGGGCTGATGCATGAACGGTCGATACACGTAGTACGTCCCTCTGCAGTAGTCTGAGCTACGTTAGAGGATCTCGTTCCAGCCGTTTGGGTAAGGCGGAGCAGAATCTGCGGGAACGGCTCAGGTGATTTTCTGAGCTAGTCCGACCCATCGCCGTCGGCTCTTTGTATCACAGTAATCCAATCTATTGAAGTGGCCAGCCATATTTTCACTGTCAGATTTTCCAAATACTAACCACTGGGGAAAAATTCAAACAACAGGAAAAAGAATGCAAAACATTTTTCTCCGAATAATTTGCATGCAATAATTAGCTAACCAATGATCGTTAACACCAAAATAAATCAACAATTAGTCGCACAGTTCACCGCACATAAATCCAGCTAGCAAGATAAACTTGGCACAAACTAGAGTTTGAATTGATAAAATCAGAGATCCAACCCACTGAGTAGGAACGCAGAGGTACTTCAACAAACCGTTTAAGTTTCTCTTTCAAACTCGAAAGTACCATTCTACACCCAGGAGCAAATGCTCCTGGTGTGAACAGTAAAATCAAAAAAATAGAAAAAAAATTCAAAAAAATCTGAAATTTTTTTATGACATACTTTCGCAAGTGTTTCTTGTGCATGAAAAAATTCATCACGAAATCACATTCGTGGAAGTCGTGCCGAAAAAAACAAAATCAAAGCTCCAAAATGCTTTTGTAAGTAACATTTTCAGAGCATCGATTTTGTTTTTTTTACCACACCTTTCATCAATGTGATTTCGCGATGAAATTTTACGTGCACAACAAACATTTGTATAAGTATGCCACAAAAAAATTCAGAATTTTTTAACTTTTTTTTGATTTTTTTTTATTTCACTGTTCACACCAGGAGCATTTGCTCCTGGGTGTAGAAACTCCGCTTCCTTTCAAACTACACTTTTTTCATGCTGATAGACTGGCACGCTAGGTTTAATTAGACTAATCTTGCGTCCTCAGCCGTTTCGCTGCCTTACTGTCTACTTCACCTTCTCCGTCAGATTCAGCATCACCCTGCTACACAGATCACTCCCGACCCATGGTCCTCGTCAGATTCACCGAGGCGGCAACAGCAGCAGGATCATGGTCGCCGAAACCTTCCTCCAGACCAGAATCCATGCCCTTGTCTTCCATCTCCACATTCAGCAGCTTCTCCTGGTTGGGCTCCTGATGTATTACTTCACCCTGTCAAAATAATGGCACCCAGATTGGGTAATTTCAGACAGATCCCGGAGAGTCAGAATCATTTACAATGCATATGACACACTTGAGCTCACCTCCTCGTCATCCTGGGTATCATCAACTGCCAGCAAGTTGGTGCTCCACGCGCTTGTCGCTGATCCAAAACTTGAACCATCTGTCAGATGCACACTTCACAGAGTCAGGCACCGATTCAGAATATAATCCAGCAATAGTGCTAGTACTTATGGATGCTGGGGCGTACCTGAAACTCTTCTCCTGCTCCGGCGGAGAACTGGTATTGCATCCGGGTGCTACCATTTGTTCACATCAGGTTCTTCACTCTGCTATCGTTGTTCGCCAAAACCCGGTAAGTGAAGCTGGGATCACCAGCTAATATGTCCGCAAAAACCTCCAAGGTCTTCCTCACATCATCATCAATCTGTTCGTGGCTTTTCTTAAGACAGATGTTCCTCAGTGTCCTTTTTGTCAATGGCACCTTCTGAACAGACCCGAAAAAACTGCCTATGATGATGTACACTTTTCCAAGGTTTACATTATTCCCCCTGAGCTGTGTAATCAAATCTTTAGTGTACACATCGATGTGGCTGTTGTGACGGCCAGTGCACCTTTTCACCCATCATAAGAGACATGGAGTGGTTGTGCCCCTCGCGGTGCTCTGTGATGCACCAGCAGTTGTCCGCTGCCCGCGACATCCACACCAATGCAGGGCACCTGCAAGATCTTCTGTTCTCAGCTTCTGGCTTCCCCTGCATGCACAGTCCACCAAAAAATTCAACACTCTGAAACAATTATATAACAGTTCGTCATGCGAGAAGGACACGGCGTCCTGTCTGGAGGTGAGCTGGCGTAACCTGAACACATTACTGCTTATCACAAAAAAATTGCAACTGTAGCAAACACATTTTTTTAAACTTTCGTCTTCCTGACCGTAGCGTTGATATGCCAATGAATCACATATAAACAAGCATCAGCAATTCATCTCGATTTTTTAGTTATATAGGTGCGTCAAGAATTTTTTTTTAAACTAACTCACAAGCTAAACATGGGGTTTAATATCCATGCTCATGGAAATATGCCAATGAATCACACATAAACAAGCGTCTGGATTTCAGCTACTCTTTGTTTACCAGTTTCTAGGTGCGTCCTGAACCAAAAAAATCAGTAACTCCCAGGCTAAAAAGCAGGTATTATGTTCATGCTATAGCATAGCAAACCGAGTTATGTCAACTGACCTTTTCTTCCCCCCAGGTGCTTCAGGGTTAACCCTGTCAGTAGATGGCCGATGCAGTTGGCGAGGAAGAAGGAACTCCGGTAGACCCAATCCACCCGGAATCAACAACGGATCTGGCGCTGGACGTGCCACCAGAGGCGTAGTAGATGCTGGAGGAAGCCTTATTCAACCCCCTGGAGATGGATCAGTGGCAGACAAACCAATCAGCCGCCGCCGCCGCGCCCCAAGGACGAACGGCTGGACGCCGGAACCCTAGCTACGACCTAACTACGGCTATACACAAGTCGAGCCGGTAGATCAGGCCCTACCCACACTCGAGCGACGGCGAGGCCGCCGATCCACCGGCGGAACGCGGGAAAGCCGGCGGGGTCGCTCAGGAATCGCCCCTCTGCCTGCAGTTCCTTTCGGGTCTTGGCCTACCTGTGCTTGGCTCAGCCGAAAAGCTAACGTTCTGATCCACGGATCAGAAAGGCCACGTTACTCGCGAATTGGGCCCATTCCTAGACCACTGTTTTGTACCGTATTCGACCTGTACGCCACATTACGAGATTTATTCGCGTCCCTGTCAGACCGAATTTTCCACATCCCGAGACTATACTGGACCGCGGCGATTTCGGAAGCATCAGAGCTCGGGCACCGAATCGCCGCATCCATCTACTCATAAGGGTAAATGTATATTCCCTCCGTCCGGAATTACTTGTCGCGGAAATGGATGAAAATGAATGTATCTAGAACTAAATTATGTCTAGATACATTCATTTCTCCGACAAGTATTTTCGGACGGAGGGAGTACATGACAGCTTCATGTACGTTCAGGGCTGCCTTACATCGGGCCAGTAAATCTGCTGTGCTCTTCAAACTGGATATTGCAAAAGCTTTCGACTCCCTGTCCTGGGAATATTTGTTAGAGTTTCTTCAGGAAATGGGATTCAACCCTCGTTGGCGTGATTGGATTACTTCAATCCTCTCCACGGCCTCCTCTGCGGTCCTGCTCAATGGATGCCTCGGCCAATCTTTCTGGCACCGTCGTGGCCTCCGACAGGGCGACCCCCTTTCACCGCTCCTCTTCATCCTCGCCATTGCCCCGCTCCACCATTTGCTGCGTGCGGCCATTGTTCATGGACTTCTTGCCCCTCCGGCATCTTAGTGATCCTTGGGCGGCACGTTGGATTTGGATGCTGAGCTGAACGTGAGTTGGAAAGAGATGATTTGAGAGAGATAGGATCCTAACCAAGAAATCAGGGGAGGTAGGTATCGAATTATGGGATGTTACGTGGGATTGGGTGCATGGTCGTGGCCGTGGGATGGAACCAGAATCAACGGTTGTCCATCGGTTTGATGATTAGCTTCTATCAGTATGATGTGAAGTGTTTCCCTTAATTAACAAGAGGTGATGAGATCAAACTCACAGTTTTTGACAAATTTGTCCGTAGCCGAGGACTCAGCTAATCATAATTGATTTATACACTCTGTAGAGGTTTATGTACTTTACCCGCCATACCTAGTCACACCGTTTTTGCTACTAAATTTCTCTTGCGAAGCACTAGTATGGTAGACCAAGACGAGACTTTTAGGAGGTAGTAGCCCATGTGGTGATCACGTGCTCTAGCGCCGCCCGAAGCCCCACGACGACGACTCCGACAATTGGTGACGGCGACGGAGGTGCCGCCGGCCAACCAGGCATGGCGTATGAGGTCACCATTAAGTATCTGATAGTTTATTTTTTTTAATGACTTTTAGCTCATCGGATGAAATCCAGTTTTGTGTAAAAATTATTCAAGCTTGAAAATCATCCGGCTTGTTTAAATTTCCATCAAATTTGTTCACTTTTGTTAAATTTCATTTTAAATGTAACAAGACATTTGCGGCTAGCTCTGAATGGCCGGCTCCCATATCAGTTTCCTCGGGCTGTTCTCCACTGGTCCACGGACGGATGCGGGATCTGATTTAAGGAGCAGTCGTTGGAGATGCCCTTATACTACTGTACGTTCCAAGGATGAGAATCAGCCACGAAGCTCCAGAATTAACAGTGTACGTCGTGCGTGTTAGTCAAGATATGCCAAATACAGTATTAGGTGGTGTTCTGTAATGCTCATAAGAAGGTGACCCATATGTTGTCATAGATCGGGTGAGCCCGCTGCTTTCACGATCTACCGGCATTGTGTTCCTGTTGCATCCGGGCTGTTGTAAACTGAATGTTTATGTAAATGAATAATAATCTCAAAAGGTTCCGTGTGTTAAGCTGTTCCGTAAAGTTAACCTCAAAACTATTTTCTTGGCATTGCTTAGCTCAGAACACAAGAGATTCATGTATGATTTTGTTCGGGCTTATGCAAAGCTTCATAATTATAAACACAAGCAAAGCTTCAAGATGCTTAATGCTGAGCTTCTACCATTCTTACTTACTCTTTAGTCTTTACAACTGATAATGTACAGATTAACACAGACTACATCAGTAAAACAAGTGTACCTACCTTTCCAGTTTGATGTGCATTAGTCCTGATCTGGGATAGTAAAACCTGGTTTGGCCTTTGGAGTAAGATGGTTAATTGAAATTAAACAGTTTATCAAGTGACCGAATAAATTGAGTAAACTTTACCCTCCAGGCTCAGTTCAGTAGTATCCCAGACAAATATAAGTACATCTAAGGGTTGCAGTGGATCAATAAAAAATCAGGAACATTCATTCCTCACAATGTTATATATACAACCAATCATATAAGTTTCCGAAAATATGAATACCACGTGAATGTATTCACAGCTTCTGGGCCTTGAATAATTATACGCCGAGTTTTTTTCTTTTCATATGCACCAGATTGTATATGATGTGACATCTTCCAGTTCCCAAAGGAAGACAGTTAACAGCACGGTTGTATAATGTAGTTGTTATTTATGATGTAATGTGGTTATGTTCCCAAAGCAACAAGATACTGTTATGTAACATACTAACATTCATTCATTTTGAGATGATAACAGTTCACACATGCTATTACACTATTTGAGCGTCGAAAAGTTTCAGGAAAGGTGCAGATAACATAAGAAACCTCAACAACCGCATGTAACTGATTTTAGTACGCATGAGCTGCTTTATATGCGAGGCCTGCTTCTCTTCTCTAAAGCATCTATCAAGACAGACGGGCAAGATCTTTTGAGATTTGCATAACCTTTGGTTGCCACGACATCATCCATCTTATCTGAAGAGGCAATAAATTCAATGCAAACATCTTTAAGCTTGTCACAGCTATACTGATCAGCTAAAGCCAATGTAGTTGCCACGTTCTCCACATCAAGACTCTTGCCAAGGATGTTTTCACACATAACCTTCAGCCTGTCCATGGCATACTTATCTGCAGCTACCAGCAAATGCCGGATCATTTCACACTTATCATCGCCTTCAAGATCATCCAAGTCAGGCAATGAATCTGTATAAATGAAATGCAGCAGAGCCTTGAAAACAGCGGGCTGCATGTCTTTGATGGTCAAACACTGCATCCTCTTCTCCTTCATCGGCCCAAAGAGTTCTGCTTTGAAGACAGGTGATCGCATGGCAAGCAAAATCTTGTGCGCCTGAAAGGTCTCGCCTCCAACACTGAAAGTGACATCTGCTTCCTCCTTAGTGTCCAACAGGTTTGCGAGATGCTCCATGATGTCTGACGGTGGCACCTCAATTTCAGAGTGCCCCAAGGTTTCATAAACCTCAGATTCTTTGATTACCGTAATATTACATTTGATTATGAGAAAATCATCCTGAAGGTACTTTACTGGTTTCGCCTCAAGACTGCTTCTTAGTATGAACAGATGATACTCACGACTGTTCCTGGTCTTGGAGCTGAACACCTTATTGTTTGGCGTAAACATTGAGCCAATCAACCCTGTCTCATGCTTTACCAATCCAAGCCGAAAGAATGTCCGCACTTCGGCATTGCTGCTCATGAGCTCAAGACAGATCCCCATACACCCTTCGGGCGACTCGGTGGTACCTTCGGGATAAAATCTGATGGACCAGTCGTACCCACCGACAGTGAAGGTGACCGACCGGACGAACTTCTCGACACCCATATCCTTCTTGAGGCTGTACCCGGCGATCTCAAAGATGTGTGTTCCCTCCTCCTTGTGTGTGGAGCACCTCGACGCTGTCACCTTCTCCTTGGATGCTGACTCCATCCTGTCCACAACCATGATTAATTTCAAGAAGGGATAGTGTGGATCTGAGCATAAGAGAGGAACATAGACAGCTTTTTCAAGGAGGAGTAACTCTATGCATTGGGCTTGGGCATGGTTTCGGTTTACACAAATTAACCAAAGTTGACACGAATTTAGGAAAAACAAGAGAACAACATTTTGTGAAAACTTCACAAACTAGTGAGGGGTTGGGAGCAAGCAGACCACATGATGTGTGAAAAGCTGAGAAGTGAACATGCTATACAACAGTGCACGGGGCAGGGCTGTTATACACAACACAAAAACGAAGCTAGCAAAACGCCAAGTATAACTATTAGCTAAGCTAGTGGTAGCTTGGCTAAAAATAATACTCCCTCCGTCCCAAAATTATTGTCTTAAATTTGTCTAGATACGGATGTACCTAATACTAAAACGTGACTTGATACATCCGTATTTAGACAAATCTAAGACAAGAATTTTGGGACGGAGGGAGTAAGTTAATAATAACAGAGCAGAAGAACACAACCTCACAATCCCCCATGGCCATGGCCCATGGGGCAGGAGCATTACCAGTTTACGACAATAGTTTACAAGATTACAGTTTAGTACTAATTGGGGAAGGTGCATTACAAGTTTAGCACAACCCAAGCAGCTTACAGTCTCAGCCATCTGATGACCTGAACTTCTGAAGAACACAAAAAAGGAACATGAAAGATACAGAGCTAGATTTAGAGCCGCAAGTTCCTCCAATTGTGTTAATCCAGCACTAGCAGACTAGCAACACCGCACATAACAGCCAACATCAATCGAGGATTTTACCTGCAGTTTTTTAGGCTGTGGGGGGAGCCGGGGATGGAGAACGCCGGGAGCCCTGGACGCGAGGGCCGGTGGGCGGCAGGCGGTGCCGGAGGCGGCGGAGATCAGACGAGGACTAGGCGAGTAGGTCAGGCGTCTGACGGCGGAGCGGGTCCGGAGCCCGGAGGCGTGGCGATACAGGGATGTGCTCGCAACTCGCTTCGCTAGGGTTGGGCATGCGCGTCTCGCTCGCCAGCGCTGCGGTGGCTGTGCCTGTGCGCGCCTGCGCGACTCCGTGGGCGTGGAGTTTTTTTTTTTTGGAGAATGGGGTGTGGAGTGTGGACGCGGAGTGCCTGGTCGGCTGGGCTGTAAGTGGGCTGGGCCTTAAATCGGTTGTTTCGGCTTTGCCAAAAAATAATCGTTTGTATGCTGAAAAGCGAAACGCAAATCCTATTCTATATCTATCTATCTTTCTGCTAAAAAAATATATCTATCTTTTTATACCTAAAAAAGTATTTTCCACGATTTTTCCACCTACCCTATAAACCACCATACTACCCATAAGTGAAAAAAACTCTTCATTAATTGTTTCTCTGAATTTTTTTCCTGATCATTAAAGCTGCCGCTAAAATTGAATTAAATTACCCATCATGACACTCATAAGTGAAAGAAAACTCTTCATTAATTATTTCTTTTTTTATCTGTCATTGATACCGCTCCTAAAGTTGAAGTAAATTACCCACTCTGTCACCCAAAAGTGAAAAAAAAAACTCTTTTTCAATTGTTTATTTAAATTTTTTTGTCTCTCATTGAAACTGCCCCTAGAGTTGAAGTAAATTACCCACCCCACCATCTGTAAAAATGAAAAAAACGAGCATTCCCCTAAATTATTCATAATAATAAAGGACGACACATTTCTCCGATTTTTGGTCCGTCCACCTACCCTAAGCTGCCCATAAAGTTGAAGTAAATTACCCACCATGCCACCCCTAAGTGAAAAAAACTCTTCGTTAATATTTCTCTGATTTTTTCGCATGTCATTGAAATTGTCCCTAAAGTTGAAATAAATTACCCACCGTGCCACCCGTAAGTGAAAAAAAAATCTTCGTTAATTGTTTCTCTAATTTTTCATCTATCATTGTAACTGCCTCCGAAGTTGAAGTAAATTACCCAGTGTCCTACTTGTGCAATTGGAGCTGAAGATATTAAACATTGTTTGTTTCAGTGCAATCAGCGCAAAGAAATATGTGATGCACTTGGTCTGCTAGAAGTTATTAATAGAGCTATATTGGATGATCGACCGGGATCGATAACACTTAAATTCTCTCCAAAACTGTTGATGTTTCGAATGATCTCCCAGCGGCGGAACTGACCCTTGTAGCGGTGTGGTACATCTGGTGGCAACATCGGCAGATGGTTAAGGGAGTTTGAGTCCAACAATGGAGAAAACAACAGTATCTATTCGAGTTCTAGCTATAAATTTCATAGTCAATGACTTCTCAGGTACCGGTTTGGAAGCGTGATCATATGTGGGCAAAACTTAGTCACGGTTTGGTCAAGATAAATGTCGATTCAACTTTCAATGAAAATATTGTATCAGGCGCATATGGCGTTGTTGTGCGCGAGGACCATGGTGACTTTGTTGCAGTGGCAAACTGGTTTCTAACACACATTCGTGATGTTGAATCAGCAGAGGTTCAGGCCATCAGGAATGGACTATATCTCATAGCAAACATTGGTTGCAATAGTGTTGGAATTGAGTCTGATTGCATGCTCACGATGGAAGCAATGCAATCAATGGATGACTATCTTGGAGATGATGTGGCTGTGGTTCTAGGCTATGGATTTCACAAAAAATTGTTATAAACATTGTTTCCGGGAAGTGAATCAAGTTGCTGATAGTTTAGTTAGATATTCATTTGATAGCCGATTGTCTGGACTGTGGGAGAATTCTACCCAAGATTTTATTTCTCTTCTCCTAGTAAATGATATGACCATTCTATGAGAAATAAAGTCTTTTACTTGTCATAAATAAATAAATTACCCACCCCACCATCCATAAATAAAAAAAACTTTGTTAATTGTTTCTTTAAATTCTTCGTCTCTCATCGAAACTGCCCCCCTAAAGTTGAAGTAAATTACCCACCCCGTGAACAAGCGAGTGTTCCTCCGAATTATTCGTATGTCATAGGGCCCTCTGGTTTTTCATATATCATGAGATTGACCTTTTCTTTTCCTTCTTAAACACGCATCAAGGACGTACTAAAAACACACACCTCAAAGATCAAGTTCAACATGAATCCATTTTGAGCATGTTAGAATGCACGTGTTTTATGTTCGCATGCGTGCCGGTGGTGCACAAATATTCAAATACGTGTATATACATGAAGTGTGAATATTTGAAACTTGCTTTGAACACCACGATTTTGTTATCCCGTTGAACGCACGGGCTCTTTTGCTAGTAACTGTAAATTCAGGATGGATTCATTTTTTATCGGTATATGGGTTTTCCGATTTGTTATGATGGGTGAGGTGTGCAATACCAAGGCATTAATGCATTACTCCGTCATTTTATCATTTCCCCCGCATTACTTTGTCATTTCATCATTTCCCCTCACACTCAACCAAACAAGGGCGTCGCGGTTGCTCCCTCTACTCCAAATACCACCAAGTGATGTGATGCGGAGCATCCCTCGCTCATCCCCATGGACTCTACTACAACTCGTCAAGCACCTCGAGGACCGATGACAAGAGCACGTGCACGCACCGTCAAACCCGAGGTTAACTCATTCCGCTTCGAGTTTCATTCGGATTCACTCAAGAGCCGGATTCTACCTCATATGGAAACTCTATGCACTCGTAGGTACCAAGAACAAGACCGTGAAGAGGCGAGGACGGAGGCACAAGCACATGAAGAGAAGAAGGAGGGAGAAGAGCGAGGGAAGCGCGAAGCTACGAAGAAGAAGGGTGAAGAGGGAGAAGCCTTGAGCCTCCCGGGTGCCAGGCCAGGAAGGCCCCGGGTGCCCGGCCCCTTGCTGGCGCTGGCGGTGGCCGCCAGGGTGCCCGGCCAAATGGCCCCGGGTGCCCGGCCCTGCTGCTGGGAGCAGCCCAGCCTGCTCGGGTGCCCGGGCCACCAACCCCGGGTGCCCGGCCCCTCCCCCGCGCCAGCCCAGCCCACTCCGGGTCCCGGGCCACCTCCCGCGCCGGCCCAGCACGCCCCCGGGTGCCCGGGCTTTGAGGCCCCGGGTGCCCGACCGAAGCCGCCCAGCCCCCTGCACCGACCCCTGGTGCCCGGGCCTAACTCCCCCGGGTGCCTGCACCACTCCGAGGCCTGCGTGCCTTTTGGGCTTTTTGCCCTTGTATCCCCCCTCCTCTCTTATTTCGTCCCTAAACTATATAAGGGCATCTCCTAGCTCATTTAGAGGATAGCAAAGTATTTGATAGACATTTGTGAGCTTTGCTCCATGGATCCACTCCACTAGGAGATCAAGACCTCCTCTTAGAGTGACCAAACATCAAGACCTCCTCCTTGGGGAGGATCCCCATCATAGGATCATCAAGCCCTCATCTCCTTCATAGGATTTGGGATGAACTCTACCATGTATCTTATTTCCCTTTGATTGTTCATGTACCTTGTGGATCTTGTGTGATTGTTAGTCTAGTGGATGTGTGATTTGGACTTGTTCTTGAGTGTTCCTCTTGCTTTCTCTCTTGTGTTCATCTTGTTCTTGGGGATTCCCCCTCCAATTCGTGAAAGATCTTCACTTAGGGTTCCACCCTACAACATCTTGGTATCATGAGCCATGGTTTCTCACGAAATTGGAGCCCCCCATCTTGTTTTCTAGCCTAATTGTGTGTGTTCTTCCCCAATTTCGAAAATTCCCCACCAAAAATAGCCCCAATTTTTTTTGTGATTTGTTGGTTTGTTGAGATTTTGTTGGATTTGATCCATGGATTTGCTTGGTTTCAAGTGGATCTAGCATTCCCCCATCCATCTCCACCTTTCCCCCCTACAAAATCCACCAATTTCTTCCATTTTGCCACGAATTTCCGCCCAAACCCGACACCCCCGGGCACCCGGACCACCGTGCACCCCCCCCCCCCCCCCCCCCGCTGACCACCCCGGGTGCCCGCACTCCCGGGCTGTTTGCCCCTTCCCACCCCGGGCACCCGCACCCCCCCAGAATCAGTCGCGTGCACTTTCCTGTTTCGGCCATAACTTTCACTCCCAGAGTCTTTTCGCGTTCTTTAACTTGTTGAGTATCTATTGACATCCCCCATCCATCTAGATAGGTTCCATCACCATTTGACTCCATCAAAAAATTAGCATTTTTGCATCTTTGCATAGGCCATCCACCATATCATATGCAAACCCACCATCGCTTTCCGCAACCTAACCCGTTTTTATCCATATAGCATTTGTGGTTGCTTGAGTGGTGACTTGAGTCTCCTAAGGTGTTTAGGCTACTTAGGGACAGTCGCTTAGTCATCAACCACCACCACCACTTCCACATCGCTAACTCCGGAACCACCATCGCATTCCGCTACCACCATTTGACATTTTCCTTGAGATTTTGAGTTTGCGGTTTTTTACCGTTTCCTAAGGTGTTTAGGCTACTTAGGGACGGGTCTACATCATCTTGGTATCTACATCAAGAACACCGCCACTCATCATCGCCACGAGGTCGTCATCAACATCGACCAGTTCACCATTTTGACAACCTAACCGTAAGCAAGAACGGTAACCTCCTTATCACCTTGGTATCATGGTATCCCTTCATTGTACATTCTTGCCATTACATTGTTAACCCATAGCCCTTTTTGCGTCACTTTCCTATCGAGACTAGCCATTTGAGTATTGTCGGCAACGTTACTTGTGCACATTAGTGATCCGTACCTTCTATTGCATACCTACCATATCATATTAGTGTCATCTTGGTATCATCATATCATCCCTTGTGTCACAAGATCGTTCCCGCATATAAACAATTGCTATTTTGGCTTGTGCATTTCGCATAAGTGGCCATATCAAAAAAAAGAAAAAAAAAAGAAAAAGCTTTTAAGCAAAAAAAAGAGAGCAAAGAGCTTGTGAGCAAGAGCCATAGCATCATACTACATTGCACATAAGATTGTCATATCCTATCATCTTGGATCATCTTGAGAAGAGCCTCGGGAACATCATACACATAACATACTTGGGATCGAAAGCTCATACATTTGCATCTTATAGGTTGTGCACAAGTGTCGTATCCGCCTATTGAGCAATCATGCTAGCGTCTCTCTTGAGTTGTGCAACATGAGTGTTTTCTGTGGATTCCACATTTTGTGCTCATTCCTTGGTTGCACGACCCCATTTATCTATCCGTGTGTGTGTTTCCGTGTGCCACATATTGCTATTGGTCTACTTGTTTCACTTGCGAATTTGTGAATCTTTTCCAACATTATTGACTCTTGCTAACATTTTGCATCAAATTTTTGTGCCACTATCCTCACCGAGCTCCACTATAAGCTTTACTTGATAGGTGTGAGTGAACAAGTCCGGTACCAATTCCACTATTCTTTCATCTCACATTGAGTGAAACGGGATACATCCTCAACTTTGGGAAAAGGTAACTTGGTATTGTTTATCTCATTTCCTACTCACCTCTACTCGAGTCTTGTGATGGATAGGCAAGGCATTTCATCTCCGGTCTTCCACGACAACGACGGCATGAACAACTACATCACCAAAATACCCATCTCCGGACTACAACGAGCAACGCGAGGCATTGAGCGACTCATCGCCAACATTCATCAACTTGAAGCACGGACAAGAGACTACCTCGATACCAAGTTGGCCGAACAAAGGGATCAAGTACGAGACATGATGGCCAACTACAAGTCTTCTTCCCCTTCGTCATCTTCAAGGCGGCGATACTCAAGTGGCCAATCTTCGGAACATCATCGAGCTCAAGCACTACAACACCATCAAGATGAAGATGCTCGCGATGCGTACACCTACAAGTCCCAAAAAGCTCTACATCAAGCTACGGCCAAACTTCATGAGCACAAGAGAATACCGCGAGACAAGCACCACCAAGACGGAGCTATGACTACTACGACCACTTCGGCATCTTTGTCAAGTGTCATCAAGGCATCTTCGCCTTTGGACGTATGGCATCTTCGCCTACCTCCGACGAGTATGCCTACTTTGGCCTTCCTCCACGGCGATGATGACGAGATGATCGAGAATGGGATTTTCCTTCGGTCATGGAGGAGAGCGATGATGTGCCATCTTTGGCCTTCATCCACGGCGACGACGACGAGATGGTTGAGCATGGGATTTTCCCTTTGACCACGGCGAGGTATTATGACTTGAGTGACTTGTGCCACCATATTGAGAGTGAGAGTGACTTCACCACTAGCCCCATATATGACGAGTTGCCACGATTACCATGTGAGGAGAGCCACCAACACCACCACTTGAGTGATTTGAGTGACTCCACCATATGTGACATTGAGTGCACCTACCTTGAGGGAGGGAGTGAGCCACCACCACATAGAGAGAGTGAGGTAGTTGATACAGCATGTGAGGCCATTTTGATTTTTAACAACTTAACCTCTACCTCTATTGTGTCTTCTCATTTGGTGCTAGGTCCCATATATGATGATGCGCCGATCTGCGACGACTTCGTCCTTCCTATGGACAAGACGATGTCCATGGTGGAATATGATGCACCCCCCACATGGTTCCATCAAGATGAAGATGATGACCACCATTTGGTCTTTGCCACCTCAACTACACCACTTAGTGGAATGAAAAAGGTAATATAGGTGAAGGTGATGCTCTAGTCCCACTAGTGGACATTCTTGACATTGATTGCTTGCATGATGTTGATCCACCTATTTCCATGCTTCATGCTAGTGCGATTACCCCATGCGATGATTTGCCCATTTATGATGAGTATGATGATTCTCATGTGGAGTCTATTAGTTGTGATGCCATGTTACATAGGATTTCTTGTGACAATTCTCTAGGTCACATCATGTTTGCCAATCCGCTTGACTTGTCATATGCTATGCATGAGATCAACAATATGTCATATTTGCAATCTCATCGTAGTGACTATGCATATGCCGTTAAAATTAACCCAATGTGCACATATGGCATAGATGACAAGCCCATGGTTATTGACATTTGTTTTTCTTGTGATGATATTGATATGCTCCCTTTGCATCATTTATCTCATATGCCATGCCATGACCACCTAGCTTCGGATATGCATTGTTTTGGATGTTCTCCATTTTCTCCATATGATGTTTACACTATTGCTCATGAGGAGACCCCCATAGTTTCCTAAGACATTTTAGGAGATTTTGATTCATCCTATACATTGCATGATCCCACTACTTGTTTGCACAATATGCTTCCCATGAATAAACATGCTATTGATGTGCCATATACTTCTATGCTAAATTTGCATCCCCATTGTGTCATACATAACAACTATTCTTTCATGATGGATGACATGTTCTTATACCATGCATCCAATTTCTTTGAGCGATGCTATTCTTGTGCTAACTCACATGTGCACATACACATCATGATGGATGATGTGTACATTTATCACGCACACAATTTCTTTGGTTTGTGTTTCTTTTGTGTAGGCACCCATGAATACTTGTCAACCTCGCAATCCCATGAGTTGACAAAACGAGCTCTAGAGAGCAATGACGACTTGGGGTCCCTTGGATTGTCTTTCCCACCGCTCTCTTTGCGCAAGGACTTCGTGCATTTCTTCTACATGGCTCTCACTTGGTTATGGGTTATTTACCACTTCTCACTTTATGCCCATATTGCCATGTTCACTTTGCATGATATGCTCATTCCTATGCCTTTGCCATGCATTTGTGACCCATGCTTTGAATTACACATGATGATTGATTCTACTACGTGCATGTGTATTTGCAAGCTTGGTGGAGATATTGCTTGTTATTGCCATGTTTGCTATGTGCTCCATTCCTATGATGATATCTTGCTTTGCAATCGTGCTTGCGATATGTCATGTGCATTGCCTATGCCTACTACTTGCACACATGACATGATTGCCATGATTTCCTCTAGTGTGTTGCATCTTCTCTCCACTAGTTTGCACGACTTGATTTCTATGCTTTCTCATGTTGCATCCACTTCTTGGATTACTTGCTCCTATCACATGTTTGGTTGCAACAATGTCATTCCTTCACATATGTCATGTCCCATTGATTGCTACATGCTTGCCTTGATTGCCTCACACATGATGAACAATTGCTCTTTCTATTGTGTTGAGTGCCACTCGTTTTTCACTACACCCTATGCACATTATGCTTGGATTGTCTTGCACTTGCATGTGTTTAGTCATATCATCTTCTTGGGTGTTGTGAATGACTCTTATGTCTACCATAGACCGTCCATTGAGAGTCTTATGCATGCTTGCTATGACATTGAGTTAGATGCTTATTCTCATGTCCAACCTATTAGCACCTTCTCCTCACCTTTGCGTGATTGTTTCCATGATGCTTTTCCATGTGCTCAATTTAGATGCTTACATTCCATGCCACACTTCTTTGTCAAACCATATGCTATGCTTGATGACAACACTTGTTGGGTGAATCACCTATTGAATGCTTGGTTTTGCTTTAATGCCAACCACATTTGTTTTTCCATGTGCTTGTTATCTTTGCTCCTTTTGAAGGAATTACAAGACGGTGCGGCATTGGAGAGTGACCATTTCGAGCTTCAACATGATACGTGCTTGGTGGTTGTCCACTTTTACACGGAGACGCCATTTCTTTCCCATGGTGATGAAGATCACAATCCGTGGGCGGATCTCTCCCAAGGGGGGGGGAGATGATGCGGAGCATCCCTCGCTCATCCCCATGGACTCTACTACAACTCGTCAAGCACCTCGAGAACCGATGACAAGAGCACGTGCACGCACCGTCAAACCCGAGGTTAACTCATTCCGCTTCGAGTTTCATTCGGATTCACTGGAGAGTCGGATTCTACCTCATATGGAAACTCTATGCACTCGTAGGTACCAAGAACAAGACCGTGAAGAGGCGAGGACGGAGGCACAAGCGCATGAAGAGAAGAAGGAGGGAGAAGAGCGAGGGAAGCGCGAAGCTACGAAGAAGAAGGGTGAAGAGGGAGAAGCCCTGAGCCTCCCGAGTGCCCGGCCAGGAAGGCCCCGGGTGCCCGGCCCCTTGCTGGCACTGGCGGTGGCCGCCCGGGTGCCCAGCCAAATGGCCCCGGGTGCTCGGCCCCACTGCTGGGAGCAGCCTAGCCTGCCCGGGTGCCCGGGCCACCAACCCCGGGTGCTCGGCCCCTCCCCCGAGCTAGCCCAGCCCACTCCGGGTGCCCGGGCCACCTCCCGCGCTGGCCCAGCACGCCCCCGGGTGCCCGGCCGAAGCCGCCCAGCCCCCTGCACCGACCCCGGGTGCCCGGGCCTGAGTCCCCCGGGTGCCCGCACCACTCCGAGGCCTGCGTGCCTTTTGGGCTTTTTGCCCTTGTATCCCCCCTCCTCTCTTATTTCGTCCCTAAACTATATAAGGGCATCTCCTAGCTCATTTAGAGGATAGAAAAGTATTTGATAGACATTTGTGAGCTCTGCTCCATGGATCCACTCCACTAGGAGATCAAGACCTCCTCTTGGAGTGACCAAACATCAAGACCTCCTCCTTGGGGAAGGATCCCCATCATAGGATCATCAAGCCCTCATCTCCTTCATAGGATTTGGGATGAACTCTACCATGTATCTTATTTCCCTTTGATTGTTCATGTACCTTGTAGATCTTGTGTGATTGTTAGTCTAGTGGATGTGTGATTTGGACTTGTTCTTGAGTGTTCCTCTTGTTTTCTCTCTTGTGTTCATCTTGTTCTTGGGGATTCCCCCTCCAATTCATGAAAGATCTACACTTAGGGTTCCACCCTACAACATGATGTTGCTTTCAGGATGGGTGACGTAAAGGCCATGGGGTGGGGCTCCAGGAGGCACTTTGACGATGAGGATGACCGCGTTGAGCAAGGAGGAACTCGGCGAGGGGTCACATTTTGGTCGCATGAGCAACGAGGGTGGACTTGGCCAATGAGGCTCAGCCTTGTGGCATGACCCTGCAGCTCAGCACACAATGGTAAATGCTGGCCGGTCGCAGTGAAGCTTCCATGGCTTCAAGTTCTTTACCCCAAATCTAATTTTAGCTTTGATTTTTTATATAAATTGATGGATCAAATGAATACGCGGGTGTACAGTTAAACTTGGAGACATAATATTATTCGTCAATTTCCTTGATTTTGCGTCTGCATTGATTAATTTTCTATTGAGTTTGCAATGTTGAGGGCACCATACAATACATGGGCAAGAAGGTGCAGTCAAAGGCGTGTGTCACCACCCTTCGTGCTTTCTTGTGGGATTGTGCTTGACAGATCTTGGAAAGAACACAGGACGACACAATCCACGCGAGGAAGAAGGGCAAAACAAGTTGGGGAATGACCCGATGTGTCCAAGGAAGAGTGTGAAAGCGCCTTTGGGCTCCAGCAGTGAGAATGAAATATCGTTAATAAGTCAAAATAATATGTGTCAGATTATCAAAGCCAATGTAGTGTGAGGCAAATGATCAAATGGTCGAGTAATGCAGGAAAAAGATCAAATGCTCGGTCGATAGCAATGTGTTTGGTCGGTTTCAGAGGGGGGTCAACGATAAAGTATGGGAGCTTGAGATATACAAAACATATAACTCATCGTTCAATTTAGAACAGTAAAAACAAACTAATTTCCATCCCTCTCACGTAATTAACACTTTTGGTCGTTCGATCGGATGTGTTGGGCTTAGGCATTTCTGGCCGTCCATTATATGTGTAATTATGTATGTGTCAAACTGAGCTGTCTGATGAACTGCTACTCTGGTAGAAAAATTCGAGCCATATGGTTGATTGGGCCGAAAGACCCCATGTATCTCCAAGGTGCACAGAGGCCCAACCTATGGTGCATAGACAACTCCAGCATGTTCTCAGTGTTATGCCTAGCAGCCCATACTCTCATAGTGCATTGTCCCCTCCCTGACCTCTCGTTCCGCCGAACTAGTCCTCCTGAAACTGCCAATGGCCGGATGCGAACTCAAGCGGCAGCGCCCCTTCCCGATCTTGACTTCAATGGGAGGTGCCCGTGTCGCAATCTTGACCTCGAGCAGCGGCACCCAGCGAGACGCACCTGTTGGAAACCTAGTAGAAAACAAAAAAAATTGTCCTACGATCACGGTCCAATAACACTATAGTGATGCAAATAGAAGTTTGGATCGGATCGTTACCAACTTCAAGTTGCAATGTAGATCGTTGATGAAGTCCCTTGAACCATTCACGAGTTATCCCCCGAACAGAAGACCAAAAGCACGATCTCTCTACAGATTGCAAGCGTACTGACTTCATGATCCGGTAGCACTTCGTCGTCCAGAGCTAATCGTTGTCGAAGAATTAGAGGAGGGAGAAGAGAACCTCACGGGGCTTCCCTATTATGAGGATTAGCGAGAACTAGAACTAGCTATAATATAGATCAAGTCTAGATAAAAAAATTAGAACTAGAGAGAGAGAGGGCACAACTGAGGTAAGGGAGAACTTGTGTATCTCAAATGGGGCGGCCCCTCACATGTATATAGGTGGAGGGAGGGGCTAGGACGACTTGGAGGAGGGAAAACCCTTCCTTGGGTCTTGACCAAGGTGGAGGAGTCCTCCTTCAACTCCCCTACACCCCCTTAGCTTCTCCAATAAGCTAAAAGGGGCCGCCATCCTCACATGGGCCTTCAAGGCTCATTAGCTCTACACTAATAGGCCAATTGATATTTTCCTTATCCCATTCGCTCTAAATAAATCCTAGGAGCCTCTCAATCTATATTAGAGCCCTCTATTATTTATATTAAGTCCCCGGAAACTATTTCTGCCTATATAACATTTTTCACATTACCTGGTATTCCCCGAAACAATTTCGATAACCCCGAAATGCTTCTGGTTTCTCTCGAAACTATTTCTTATATTCTCAAAATTATTTTGAGAATATTTTCTCATAAATCTCACCCCACTAACACTCAACAGATCATGATCCCCTTAATCTTGTGACCCTATAGGTTCGGTAAAACATAGACATTAACAAAACTCCTTTCGTTCAATGACCAATTAGGGAACCATGGACATCCATATTGATCCCTATGAATACACGAAGGATATTTGAGTGAACCTTTGGTTATCATGTGCCATTCCATTTGTTTCGTGATACGTTACAAAATCCGAGGTGAGATGTATCGGTATCCTCTTGAGTCATTCTCATGGTCACTATACCGGTCTCCTCGTTACCGGCTTTGTTCTTCTTGCACCTGTGTCTGGCGAGACGATGATGGATGTCATCACAACGAGAGGGCCCTAAGAATATCTCTCCATCGTCGGAGGAGCAAATCCCACTCTTGAGCTATCCAGCCCCTTGTCAAACTTTTTGATGAATTTGTAAGTTGTTGTTATGATCACCATGTTACATATGACATTTGAGCAACCCCAAAGTCCATCGTACGGTGAGAAGTGGCTGAGACACTCTCATGGTCTAAGGAACTAAAGCATACGTTAACTCTCTGTGTTATAATGATTGACTTGTGATGATAGTATCTTAGAGTATAACCGACAAGTTGGGTCAATTCAATATGATCGTTTTTCTAACGTCATACTCTCAAATTTGTTTTGGGACTATCGTTACACTTAACGATATCCCAAGATCCGAAAAACATGATCATAAACAACACTTGAGCTAGTCCTTGAGGCAAGACTAGGAATCTAATTTTTACCGTTTATCATTCCACACATGCTTATGAGTTTTCCACTGAATCGCTTATTCCAAGATCATAACAATTATAGCATATAATACAAACTCTTAATTATAAACGTGGAAATAAATAATACAACATTATTGTCTCTAGGTCCTATTTTTAACAGACTCCCACTTACACTAGAGTCAATAATCTAGTTAGCACATCTTCTTTTTACACCAATGGCATGCAATTTGGTGTTAGTTCATATTTTGCTTGTGTTATAGCCTTCATCTTCTCAAATATGACAAGCTCATATCCGAGTGTATCTTTGCATTCCCATGAACCTTCACGCTTCCACAAAAAATCATAATTAGCATGGACCTAGCTTTGTATGTCTTGAATCACTCGTAGGATCTTTGATTCCTTAGTCTGAGCTATGGAATCATACCAAGTTCATAAATGAACTATTTGATTCATCACCCTCCATTGTTGCTTCTAAAGCGACAACATACTTAGCTTTCATCATAGAATTCGCCACAGTAACCTTCTTGGACCAATTCCAACTTACCGCGCCGCCAATTTAATGTATTACACATATCCTTTAATTGAAATCAAAAATTGCTTGGAGCACCGATGAAGATTTCATCGATGTAACTACTTACAACGGGTCTTGTGTGGACGTAACTCTTTACATCGACATCTTCACTTTCTCCGTATGCGAGAAACATGTCCTGGGGGTAGGGCGCGCCCCCTGACTTGTGGCCCCACCGAGGGTCTTATCTGGTACTTATTTCTTTCAATATTTTTTGATGTATTCCAAATTAATTCTCCGTAAATTTTTGGTTCATCTGGAGCTGCGGAGAATAGCTATCTCCGCTGTAACTTTTTTAGGTCAGAAATTTAGGTACTAGTAATCTCCTTCTTTTGGTGTATCTTGCATATTAAGAGAGAAAAGGCATTAGAATTACATCATAAAGTGGAATATAACTTCAAAATAGTAAAAATAACAGTAGGAAAATATGATACAAAATGAACGTATCAACGTCCGATGTAAGTAGTAGTTAGGCCTATTAGTTTTGCTAATTTGTTTTGTTAATTAATTGAGTGCTCCGTCATAACTGTCCCCGTGTCCATCGTACTTAGTACATGGGTTTAAGGTAACATGGGCCTGGCAGTATTCATGATGCATGGATCTCTGCTTCCATCAATTACCCTAAGATTTGGCTATTTGCAATGATTGAGAGACTGTCGCATGAAAAGTTCGTTAAAGTATCAGTCACGATGTGGGCTATTTGGACAACAGGGAGGAAACTAATTCATGAAGGTATCAATCGAACCCGCTTTCCACACATTTGTTCATCTCTCAATTTATTTCAGAGTTGGATGAGATTCAAAGCAATGGCAAAGTTCGGGGAGGAGGAGCGCCACCCCAACAACGGATCCAACACGTGAAGAAGTGGATAGCTCCGCCAGCGGGACAATACAAAATAAATGTTGATGCGGCGGTATCACGTGGCCGGGGCACTGCAATAGTTGTGTGCAGGAACCACAATGACGAATATATTGGCTCTTCGACATTTGTTATCAGGGGACTAACTGATCCGGCGAGCTTGGAGGTGATCACTTGTCGCGAAGCTTTATCTCTTACGGAAAACTTCGGACTCCAGGATTTAGTTAGTGCATCCGACTGGTCGACCGTGGTGAAGCATATCAAGGGGGAGCGACTACAATAGAAAAACAATCCTGGGTCATTGGATGGAAGTTGAGTGGCACAGATTTAGGTGGAGGGCTCTCAGTGTACATTTCTCGAAAACCCCCTACTACTAGTTACATATAGAACAAAACTTTTGCAGTAACCACCTCAAATGACTATGTATCATCATTATGTCCATAAATAAGACAAATTTTCAGACCTGTATGTATGCCCATCTCCCCTTATGTTTACAAAAACTGCACATGCATATGTACTGTGCGAAATTTCATGTATACTTGATTTCATTTGTAGCATCTGCTGCATCACGATTCATCCAAGAAGTCTGAACATGTTGGTCACCAAAAGTATGTGAACATCATCAAAGATATTACAGTACACGAAACATTAATCCATCCACTTCAAATCATAACCGAACATACGTACATTTCAAACTGCACGATCCCAGACCGAACGCAGCAGAACATACATGTACATATCAAGTGCTACATAGCTTGAGAGGATCATTTTTGGTACATCAGATGCCAGGCTAAATATGGACTAAAATAATCATTGTTCAACAAGCATTGCCAAACAGCATCAACTTTTGCTACTTGATGGTATACAACACAAAAGTTATAGCCTTTGCCTCCGTTACTAGTGCTTATGGGATCCCAGTGCTTATTGCTCATCGAGCTTCTTGTGGCAGAAGAGATCGTACCTAATGAAAAATAAGATTAAGTTAGCACAGGTCAGTACAAGTGTCATACATTAATACTTAATCATATTACCCATGATCTAATCGAATGAATATGCATCAACAATGCCATCTCACAGTGTGCTGCACATACCACATGCAAGGAAAAATATAGATGAATCGAATTGATCCCAAAACACAACCTAAAGTATGCTTCTATGCTAGAACTAGCAGAGAAGCCAGCTATTTTGTGGATCATCCTAACTTACTCATACTGAAACAGATTATAAAACATTATTTATCTTGTGAAAAGACACTAGTGCATTCTAGTCATATAGTGAGATTGGCAACCACCGGCAAAATTAGGCAATATAAATACTTACATACATAAAGTTCAAATAAACTTGAGCTAACATGCAAATGCAGAATCATTTGACCAATCGTCTGAGAACCCCATATGTAATTGATGCTGACAGAACAGCATATGTCTTGGCAGAGAACAAACCTAGCGATTGAGCGGCATGCAAGCAACATATATACAAGGGCCATGTTTGCAGTCCGCCGCGGCTCAGATGAATCTTGGAATACCTTCCAGGCAGAGTTTCACAAATCTAAAACGTCTAATCTTGCAGCAACTAGGATCCACGGGGCAAACATCATTTGAATACGTTTTGTTATAAACTACAGGTAACTGAAAACCATGAATGTATCAATCCACAAACCAGCATTGTTCCCATTCTCAACGCCATCTCCAATTCTGACTGGCACTTGTCTTCCAACGTCATTGACCTGATTTCCATCTAGGGTTTTCACTACATAAGATTCAGAAACCATCACTGTCTGCCATATATGAAAAGAATGCATATTTGCCAACCAGTGGCTGCAATGTACCTCGTAACTCGGCAATCTGACGCCGGCAAGCGAGCATCTCATGCCGGTCAGCAAAGTCACCGTCGCTGTCGCTGCTTGATGTGTCCGAGCTATCATCTGCCACAGCTTTACCCTTGTACCTCTGCCTGACCATTTCTGGGATGTGTGTGTCCTGCTCGCATATAGGCACAACAGCCATAGGCAAATCGGCACCACCGGCAACATCAGTATGTGCAGTCGAAGGCACCACACCAGCATGATCTGTCAATGCAACCACACATATGAATCATGTTTCTACCTTTTTCAGGGCTTTCACCACGAGGGCCTTTCACCATTGGATGCCAAACTTCCTTACGTTCTCCAGGTAGAGTTCATAGGCTTTGTCTGGCACACAAAAATAATAGGAATGTAAGTATGATATCATCGAATGTACTACCTCTGTTTATTTTTATAAGACGTTTTAGACTTTCAGACACTGCTAAAAAACAGCACAAAGTTGTCTGAACGTCTTATAAAAACAAACGGAGGGAGTACCATTCTTTTCTGACAGCACATTTACAATTATATACCTTGAATAGCCCACCACATCTCTTGTCAAGGCATATGAGTTTTTTGCATGAATCCAGTCCCTGCAGTCGTTTTCTCCTCCTGGATGCTGGTCCATCATTGACCTATCAATGACCAGGACAAAAACACATGAGCTCCGTCCATGATCCATCCATGTGTCAAAACTAATGGCCAGAGCACAGAATAGTGTGTCTAGAACTGGTAAATTGTAGCAGTACAATACATTTATTATATGAATTGGTAGTTGTAATCTTCACAGTTAGATAGAGCTCACTGTCCCATCAACTTTTCACTCAATGAATGCATATTAAGACGATAAACAGAACAACCGTGGATACTAATATTTTCAGTGAATTGTGCTAAATTTTAAATCGAAGAATCTACCCATCAACCAACCTGATTCTCTGGATTAAGTAACAGTGAAACAAAATGTCGAAAATAGACTGCTAAGGCACCAAGAACAGTAGCAACACATCATCAAATCGAAGTTAAAAAAATGCATCATTCACGCATGAGCAGAATTAACATGAACAAGTACAAGAAAAGTAGTATTTACCGGGTAAATTAACTACCTGAGGTGGTGACGCCTTGTAGGTTCGCACCACGCCACACGGTCCGGTCGTGAAGGAGCCGAGGAGTCGACCACGGGCTTACAGCCGACGAGGTGGAGGAGAACGCGAGCTCCGATCTCCTGAGATAGAGAGGAGGCGACGAACCAGACGTTGCCGGAGCCTGACATGGGAGGCTGCAACAAGCACACAGCGGCGCCGATCTTAGTACTCCGCGAGCTCCGATCTGGTCGGCTTCAAACTGGGTTGCCGGCGACACATCGGGCAGGAGCCGTCGGAGAGATAGAATATCACCTCATCTGTGCATACTCGCCCAACTTAGTTGACGGATCTGGCCTGTCGCCGCCGCCGCTGCCGCCGCTGTGGGGAGGATTTAGGTCTGCTAGCCTGCTACTGCATATGGGTACTCTGTTTAGGCGAGAAAAGGAGATCGGTAACAAATGAACCAGCAGCGATGGAGCTTTTTGTAAATTGTGCGCCCAGTTCGCTCCACATGAATCTGGGCCATCAATCTTCCTTCTGATGGTACAGATTCATTTTTTCTATTTTTCTATCCTAGGCTGTTTTTCTATTGTAGTCGCTCCCATATCAAGGAGGCGTCGGGAGGAAACTATGGAGGAGTGGTGAAAGAAATTAGGTCCTGAAAACTATTTTCAATTTTTGCGTTCATGAGTCTAGGTTATCTAATGTTGAGTAGCATAAACTAGCTAGACATGTCCTTTTGCTTGATCAGGGTCGCCACCTTTGGTTGGTGCACTCATATGAGGGGGCCACATATAGTCCTACTGTAATCCTTGTAACTGTTACACTGAGAGATAAATCCTCAACAGCAAAAAATCAATCACGTTGATATATTGCATTCCCCGTCATCTAGCTATGTCCATGCTTCCTACATCGTTATTTTGCTTACAGCACAACAAAGTATGTTCCATGCATCATGCACGTTCCCCGTGGATCCCCCAAAAATTATGCTTCCATGTAAAGAATAATTTGCTTCTTTGTGATAGAAATTTGATTCAATCCAAACAATTGTTTACTACACCTCCGTCCAGGATTTTTAGTCCCCTGAGCAACGAAAGCACGTCCGTTAACTGAAGGCCGCTTGAATTTCCCATGCACAATCAATGGCGCATTCATCTATCCCATTGGCCAGGCAGCCGCAATCCATGCACGGGGAAGGATGCCTGCATGCGCGCCTGAGGCCAGCCCGTGCATGCGCGAGGCAGTTATGGCCGACAGGGTGTCCGGCCAATTACAGTTAAACACGTTCATGCAGTCACATAAATCGGCGCACTTAATTACTGCCTTAAACACATGCATGCAGTTGCCTTGGTCCTGGTGTTTCAGTCGGCCGGACCTAAAAACCCGGACGGAGGTAGTACCTAGCAAAAACTATGTTTTGTGGGCATTTTTTATTTAATTACTATAAATTTAGTTTCTTCATACATAGTTTTATAATGCTTTGTATACTTACTTATATTGGAAACTTATTCAACTTTTTTCTAGATACTTGGAAAATTTGCTGCTAGTGCATATACCGGATTTGCCTCTCTCAAGGAACATTATGTATGACATTGAGTATCTTCCACACACCAATATTTCTTTCCAGCTTCGTTTGTAATATTTGCTTCCATCTGAAACTATCTCCCAGTAACAAATATTTTGTGTCAGAAGCATTGTTCCATTGGGTAGAGAATTTGTCCAACCAAACAGTGAGTTGTCTCCATCAAATAGAAAAATAATTACACTAGTTTCAAAAGCATCAACCTCTTGCTTCCATCAACTACAAAATTGCTTCCAACCGAAGTAGTAATAAAATTGCAAACGAAACAATCTTATTCGTGAAAAGAATTATTATTTTTGCTTCACAAAGAAATCACGTTGAAGCAAGACATGTATGATGATGCATTGATACAAACTAATATGATGTAACACAAATTTACAAATTCACTTTACAACCAAAATAAAATACTATTACAACACTATTTTCATCGCGTCGTAGTCAACATAGCGGCAAGCTAATCTGACCATGACAAGATCCGCGTGTGCCATGAGCTCTGCGTCGCTCGTCGTAGAACCGAAAACTTAGAACCCGGTTGGTCTAGTACTCAACACATTGCTCATTATTGGGAATCTGTACAACTAAAGCATTTGATGAGAAAGAAGGAAGCACACAATTTAGTAAGTATGAACTGAGTATACAATAAGAATGTAGTAAGTATGAACAAAATACAACAAGAATGTAGTAAGTATGAAAATATGGGAACTCAACATTAGGAAACTTGTATGCCGAATATATCAATGTTAGTAGATAAGAAAGTGAGATCGGCACCCTCATGATGATGCATCTGTTGTGTCGGTAACGTACAAATTGAACGATTATCACTTGATGGATGGATGCAATTTCGTAGATGAACAAAATCATATGTTTACTAAGTAGAAGCACCCCGGTGAGAAACATGAAAACTTGCACTGGGTTCATAGGGCGCATTACTTGGAAACATGCAAATTTAAAAATGAAATGATACCAAAAAGTGTCGCCAAATGGGACGGGTTGTTTCTGATAAAATTAGAGGAAGCATGAAAACATGGAAAATTAACATGTCAATGTTGGTATGAAACATAGGAAATTGAGAATGGATAAAAACCTTAGCCTAGTAGCAAGATAAGGATGCATATTCTGTGTCGCTAACTTTCAAAACAGAATCGAGTTGCTATTGATACATGGAAGCATTTTTCTACTCTGCCAAAACAAAATAATTACAATGTATAAGCACCCAGGTAAGAAGCAGGAAAAAAGTACAGTGGGTGCATTATAATTGTTAGTTGGAAGCATGCAATTTTACAAGAAGAATCTACAGCCAACGGCGGATCATATTTGTGAAAACTCTATATGCATGCAGCAATAAAAGATTGTTTTGTCAACAATTCACATCTTAATTTGAAGCACTAATGTTTGAAACTAGGGAATAAACATGATTGCCTGCCTACATATATAAGGGTGATTGAATTATGTAAATCGTCCAGCTACAAAATTGTTTGATGATTCATAACCCCTAATACATGACCAAGACAGTAGTCCCTCCGAAATACTTGTCATCAAAACAAATAAAAGAAGATGTATCTAGATGTATTTTAGTTCTAGATATATCTCTTTTTATCCATTTTAATGACAAGTATTTTCGTATGGAGAGAATACTAGCATGCAGACAAAGAACATAAATGCCAATGAGAAGTCGGGAGTGCCAGAAGCCGTTGCATGTCTCCGAGCGTTAGGTCCAACTCCGGCAGCCATCCGATGGGTAACACGGCGAAGCACCGAGAGATAGGATACGAGCGAGTGATTAGGGAGGGAATTACGGTGGGTGGTGCAGGAGATTAGCACCTTGGTGGACGCGGCCCCTTTTTCGTGAAGCAAGGACCTGAGATTCTAATCGGATCAACGCCAGTCGAGTAGTCTGACATGGAAAAAAAATTATATGAGACCAGGTCTCACGATTAGTAGGTGAGACCCGATCTGATGGATGACACATGGTATTCATAAATCACAAAGCAGCTAATCCCTTCCTCGGATCACACTATAGATAAGTGTTTTCATATTTTTGACGTGAAATCTCGAGGCCAAGATTAGACGGCGCGATATAATTTTTATCTTACGAAAAGCCTTCTTCCACTAGCTTACACTCAGCACATTGTCCTGGACGAGTTGTGACTTGTGAGTAGGCTAAGCCTCGACGCGACGCCCACTCCTCTCATAACACTGTTGATTATCACTAGAGTGGTCGGCCACGACAGTATCTGTCCCTCTCTAGTCCTGAAGTATCACGACGTTCTGTCAACCCAGACAGCCAACAAGCCGGCGACACAGCTTTAAGCGCGGCAATGATGCAATCGGGCGAGCGAACATCTCGGCCCTGTTAGTTGGCGCCTGGCCAGTCTGGGCTTAAGGTTGCAGCAACTTTACGATCCTATGGCCCAACAAACAACCTCATCGCCCTCATTGGACCATACAATTTTTTTGAGACAAATTGGACCATCCAAATGCCATGCGCGCACCTAGCTGTACATGGCCCGCTCTATTCACCTAGTGTGGCCCACCTGGTCCACGCATAAAGAAGAACGGAAAAGATCCATGGTCCACTCGTCTTCTCAAAAAAAAAAGATCCATGATCCACTCGCTCCTAAAAAAAAGTCCATGGTCCACTCTTCACCCCTAAATGTCTAATGATGATCATCTAAAAAAATGTCTAATGATGACGAGCTAAGTGGGTTTATCAGTTGCGAATATGAAAATGTTGAGGTCCTTGTTCCAGCTTTTGGAGCGAATATTCTATATTAAAAAGTGAATTGTGAATATTCTATATTCATGGATGCCTCGATAAAAAAGCTCAAAAGAATGCTTTAAAGCATCTCCAGCAAACCCCTTAAAAGTGGCCAAACCCGTAAAAAATAAGGCTTTTACACTTTTAGTCGATAAAACGGCCCCCAGCAAATCCCATAAAGTCCGATCGATCCTTAAAATATTTAAGGGCCACCGAGAATCCATCCGCGAGAACCTCATGTGTACAGGTTGGAAGGCAGTATATAGTTCAGCCCGTAAACGGTCAAACCTCGTCGGAGCAGATGTGACGCCGCGAAACTGGCTGGAATCAACCCGAAACTCGTCGAAATCCGTCACCACACATCGGAAAAGGTCGCTACACGTCGGAATTTGTCGTTGTCGGTCCAAATTGTGGTCGGCTCGACCTTCATCACCAAGGCGAGGCCGCGAGGTGGAGCAGGCCGCCGGCGACCCGAATCAAGGCGGGACGGGGCGGAGAAGGGCGAGAGAGGCGCGGCCAGGACAACGGCGGGCATGGCCCTGGCGAAGCGCGGTGGGGGCGGGTATGGTTGGGCCAGGGCGTGCATGGCCCAGGCTGGACGGGCGGGGGACGGGTGGCGACCGGGGCGGGCATGGCTGAGGCGCGACGCGGCCGGAGTGGAATGGGTTTGGCCGGAGCGGGACGATTGCTTGTTGTATTGTTACGGATACAATTCATAATACGATATCTGTTTTTCTTTAGGCTTTAGTTTCGCACCTTAAAAATGGTTTAAAGGTCTCTTTAAATGTGTTTTAAGGGTTGGTTTTTAAGGGGACTGCTAGAGATGCTCTTAGCCCTGCTTGGATTGTTATTTTTAATGTTTGCTCCTCGGACGGCCGTCTGGGCGTGGCATTACGGCTGGGATACACAACAGGGACACCGGGGCTATGGCCCCGGCAAGGAGGGTGGTGGTGCGATGCGTCCGGCAGAGCTTCAAGTTGATTACTAGCTCGCATATATGCGCCCGTGCCGGCGGCATGCGACGCCGCGATGACATTGGCAAAGGATGCTTCGTCGGTGTTGAGTAGAGAGGTGTCCGATACCATTGTTGGTGGCCTTTAAATGATGGTGCGTCAGCATCCTCGGGATGGACGTTCAGCTGTCGAGGGCGGACGTTTGTCGTCTGCTGCGCAGGCAGCAGTCAACGCTTGGGAAGGTTTTTGTCTATTGATGGGGCCGGAGCGCAACGACGCTACCCCATTAGACTAGTCATAGTGGGAGTAACTTAGGTAGTAACATAGCGCATTTCAAGAAAATTTTGCTTACGTGGCAAGTAGTTAATGAGAGGTGGTAACATAATATGTTACTGTAACATAGCGCTTTCTGAGACAAGATGAGTCTACAAGTTAATAAATGAAACCATTCATGATACTACTGTTATGTTACTTTGCATTATGAAGGTAGTAACTTAGACTAGTGTCATGCATATGACACTAGTCTAAGTTACTCCCCACTATGACCAGCCTTAAGGCTGGTCATAGTGGGAGTAACATAGATAGTAACTTAGATGCCACATAAGCAAAAATGATGAGGTGGCAAGTAGTTAATAAGGAGAGAGGCAAATAGAGTAACATAATATGTTACCATCACATAGCGCTTCCCAATGCAAAATAAGTCTACAAAATAATAAATGAAGACATCTATGTTACCACATATATGATACTACCCACTATGAAGGTAGTAACATAGACTAGTAACATATGCATGTTACTAGTCTAAGTTATTCTCCACTATGACCAGCCTAACATCATGCTCGGCGGCATCTGCCTCCGTGCATGCGGATGAAGCCGGGGCAACGGTCCTGAAAATGTGGTGGCTATTGCATGTCGGCTCGCAATGGTGTGGAGTGACAATAGTCAGATTAGTGCCGCAACATGGGCGGGCCCCTGACAGCTGGGGCCTTCAATTTTGGTGGGAAGAAATCTCACCCATCCGCTAGCGCAACTATGTAATGCGGCGGAGTACTGGTAGGGGTGACTATCAAATGACCCGTCCTTAAGATGATGGTTGGAACACCGCTTCACGTCCTGGTGAAAACTGTTGTTCTGGCCTTTATTGGTTAGGCTCAACAATGATGAACTTGTGTCGTTACTTTGTTGAAGACGGTGTCTCCTTTAGTGATTGGTCTCGGCAACTAGGATGAAAACCCTTGTCTTGACAATGTCGGACATGATGATGACGGCGCAAGGACGTGTACCCTTCTTGAAGGCGCTGGTGCAGAATAGGTTGGCTTAGTCATAGGTGTTTTGTTCATTTTTCCTGTAATGGTTTGTTGTAGCTGCCTTGGTCCTGTACTCTGCCTAATAACGAATAACAATGGTTGTGTGCGTCGCAATGATGCAGGGACCGAGGCTTTCAACCTTCTTTTAGAAAAAAGTGAATAATATACTCCGGTTTGCCTTGTATTATTCTTTTAGAAGATAATGATTTTTCGTATAAAACTAACAAACAACCTACAGCTCAATGCCCTCATAGCCTTAATAAGTTAATTATTTATTATCATTTAAAAACCTTTTATATCTGCATGGCTTGGCGATCTGGTAATATTTTTATCGATCTCGTTGGTCATTGTTATAACTTGGGTCGTGAAAGATTAATCATTTAGGCGATGCACTTTGGCTCTTGAGGATGAATATAATGATGACAAAGATAAAGAAGAGAGAATAATATTAATCATGATTCACGAATGGGAATCAACTTATCACTTATCAAAGGTCCCATGCATGCGTTAGGTTCTTTGGTTTATAATTTTATTGGCAGCTATATTTTTCAAGAATAAACTTCCCCAAAGCTGCGATCACAATAATAGGATGCATCCTACCAACTGGACTGCTTCGTTGTACAGTTTCGACTCTCGAAAGCAACACTTGCATGCACGTACGGTGTGCGCGTGTCCAATATGATTAGTGCAAAAACTGAAGTGTGTATGCATAATGGCGGCGAGTTAACCTACCATTAGATCTAGATAGAATAGCAAACGGTGAATTGCAGGGGCACCAATCTTCAACTAGTACCGTTTAGACGTTTACACTAGCACCACATCAAATGATACTATTATTAAGTTTTAAAAAATTGTTACTATAATTAATTAAGCACATGAATGCCATCGCAAAAAAAATTAAGCACATGAATGATCACTGTTACTCCGTCCGGATTTACTAGTCCCATCATATTTTGGGTCATATTTTGACCATAATTTTAACTAATAAAGTATTACTGGCATGTAGCAAAAATAATATTGTTAGAAACTGCATTCAAATACGAATTCAACAATATAATGTTTGGTGACATGCATTAATACTTTGCTGGTCAAATATATGGTCAAACTTAGACCTAAAATACGATGAGGACTAATAAACTCATACCGAGGTAGTAGTATTGTACTCCCTCCGTCCCATAATATAAGAGCATTTTTACACTGCACCAGTGTCAGAAACATAAGATAACCATAGGTTCACTCGAATATCATTTTTTGTGAGTATAGGGATCAACACGAATGTCCATAGTTTCGCTGTTGATCACTGAACTCAAGGAAGTTTTGTCCATTCTACATTTCACCAAACCTGCAGGGTCAAACACTTAAGATGAATGTGATATGTTGGGTAGTAACTGAGTTAGGAGTACTGGAGAATGTCACCAGAAAAGTTTCAAGGACAAAAAAAATTGTTTCGAAGCAGAATCAGAATCGTTCGGGAAAACTATAGGTTTTCAGAGGAAAACCAGAGAAGTTTTGGTGAGTCGGAAAAGTTCAGATCGTAGAAAGTCCACCAGAGGATATGGGAGGATCTGGGATTTATCAGAACCCCCTAGAACAGTCATAGGGGTGCCATGGGCTTGTCCCATGGCAAGGTCCAAGGTGGGGGCAGCCGCATGGGCCCTAGGGGCCCAATAGTGGGGCGCCCCCTTAGCCTTGGCGGGCAAGCCACCTGGTGGCGCCCTAGGGTTTGGGGAGGGGCATCACTTGGAGCCCTAGATGGGCACCCCCTTGGGGTTGCTGCCCTCTTCTACAAGCTGGCCCCTCCCCGGCCTATTATAAATAGAGGGAGAGAGGGTAGCCCCAAACATACAAGTTCTTCGTGCTCGTGGTTGCACTCTCCCTCTCTGTGTAGTTCTCCACCATCACCCTCCCCATAGGGCTACTCTCTACTTCTACTCTGGCACAACATAGCTCTGGACGGCGTACCCCTGCTGGATCAAAGGATTCGTATGTGTGCAATTCGACAGAGGAATTGTATGTTTGATTCTTGTTCGAGGGAACTAGTCGTGGGAAGATCCGAGGGACATCAAGAACATGATCTTCATCAACTCTTTTTTCGGTGCAACTTGTTTGTTGCTGAGTTCATATCTAACCTTGTATGCATAATCTTCATAGTGATCATCGGAACTAGATTCGTAGGTCAATTTTTTTGTTTTCTACTATGTTTGCCAACAGTGGCATCACAAGAAAACTAGGTAATTCTTTCCAAGAGGTTCAAGTGGATGCTAAAGTGTCTATGGAATATAGCACAAAGAAATCCATAGGAATTCCTATTGGATTCAATCCTACGAATCAAACAACCGACATAAGAACGAATTCTAAGGATTCCAATCCATCAAATTCCTACGAAATCCTCTGAATCAAAGAGACCTTGATTCAAACTTTAAGATAACAATTAAGAAGTGAGATTGAATGAAAGTGCCTTAGATTCAATCCTTTTGGGGATCAGTGTAATCAAGGAGCTATTTAGACACTCGTTTATTCTTTCTTCAAAGAAGTTGAGAAAAAATATGTACCAATAATGTTCTAGCATACTCCCGCCACCCGAGTTTGTAAGGCATTCACATGTTTTAGTAACTCAATTTTTCCAAAAAAAATATGTGTCATATATCACTAAAAGCATTTCATTGAATATGTAGTGAATTTTCATAATTTATATTTTATGCCATAGAACTCATATGTGTTAGTCAAATAAAAGACCCAAAAAACATCTGCCCGCTCTCCGTTAAGAACAACCCATTAAAACCGTCCAGTCGCATGGGCTTGTCTGGAGGATTATGCAAATATTTTTTGGCAGACACCTCTTAAGTAAATAGGATACTAACAATGCTTCAAGTCCTTCTAGTCAATTGATTAAATAAGATTACCCTAAAAGTTAGATTAAAATAAGAGACCCTGTTGGGGATATGACCCCGCGATATAACCCGCCATACAAAGGCTGGGTCATATCACAGGCGACTCTCGGAGTTAAACTTTAGATGGGCCAGAGTGATCAAGACGCAAGACTGGAAGGGCGACTCACAAGACGGGCCGGCTTAGGGCCCAGAACTAGAAGGCGGCGTTGGCGGCCCAAAAGCATAAGCCGCCGCATGATGACTTGCTAGAGGGGCAAGGCGGCTCAGAGTTGGACTTAGTCACGAGTCATAACACGACCCAGACTCTTGTAAACCCAGGGGCCTCGACCTGTATATAAAGGAGAGTCCGTAGGACAAATAGATCAGGTTACAATCAATCGATAGCTAGGTCAAGCGAATCTGCTCCCTTGTAATCGATACTCAAGCAATAAGCAGAAAAGCAGGAGTAGGCTTTTACCTCCACCGTGAGGGGCCGAACCTGGGTAAACTCGTGTCTCTCGACCCGCTCAACCCCGACAAGCTAATCACCGTTACGATGGCCTCACGTCAAGTCCTCACACTAGGAGATCTGTTGTGACAAAACCATGACAGTTGGCGCCCACCATGGGGCCAGCTAATAACCCACAAGTATAGGGGACCGCAACAGTTTTCAGGGGTAGAGTATTCAACCCAAATTTATAGATTCGACACAAGGGGAGCCAAATAATATTTGTAAGTATTAGCAGCTGAGTAGTCGATTCAACCACACTTGGAGATTAAATATCTGCAGCAAAGTGATCAGTAGCACAGTAGTATGATAGTTTTGATAGTAGTGGTAACGGTAGCAATAGTAATGGTAACGGCGGTAACAATTTTATAGCAGTTGTAACAGTAGCAACAGCAATAGTAACTTAGTAAGAGCAATATGTGGAAAAACTCCTAGGCATTGGATCGGTGAATTCATTGGATGATATTCATCATATAACAGTCATAACCTAGGGCGACACATAACTAGCTCTGGTTCATAAATATAATGTAGGTATGTATGCCGTAAATAGTTATACGTGCTTATGGAAAGAACTTGCATGACATCTTTTGTCCTATCCCGTGGCAGCAGGGTCCATAAGGAAACTAAGGGATATTAAGGCCTCCTTTTAATAGAGAATCGGAACAAAGCATTAACACATGGTGAATACATGAACTCTTCAAACTACGGTCATCATCGAAAAGCATCCTGATTTTTGTCGCCCCGGGGTTTACTGATCATAACACGTAATAGGTGAGTATGCCTTGCAAGATCGGATCTAGAACATAGATATAATGGTGAAAATATAAACGGTTCAGGTCTGAAATCATGACACTCATGCCCTAGTGACAAGCATTAAGCATGGCAAAGTCATAACAACATCAATCTCAGAACATAGTGGATACTAGGGATCAAGCCCTAACAAAACTAACTCGATTACATGATGAATATCATACAAATCCTCACCGGCCATAGAGCCTACGAAGGAATTACTCGCTTCTGGTGGGGATCATCATGGAATTGGTGATGAAGGAGGGTTGGTGATGGCGAAGACCGAAGATTCCCCTCTCCGGAGCCCCGAACGGTCTCCAGATCTAGCCTCCCGATGAAGAACAGGAGGTGGCGGTGACTCCGTGTCGTGAAACGAGATGAAACTTCCTCCTTTATTTTTCTCTCCGAAAATAGGTATTTATGGAGTTGGAATTAGGGTCAACGGGGCCACCAGGTGAGCACAACCCATCAGGACACGCAAGAGGGGGACACCCTGGTGTCTTGTGCCCAGCCAGGGCACCCCCTCCGGTGGTTCTTGGCTCTAATTTTTTTTTATTTATTCTGTAATAAATCTCCAAAAAGTTTCGTTCCAATCCGAGAACTTTTATTTCTACATAAAAACAACACCATGGTAGTTCTGCTGAAAACAACGTTAGTCCGGGTTAGTTTCATTCAAATTATGCAAATTAGAGTCCAAAACAAAAGAAAAAGCGTTAGGAAAAGTAGATACGATGGAGATGTATCAACTCCCCCAAGCTTAAACCTTTGATTGTCCTCAAGCAATTCAGTTGATAAACTGAAAGTGATAAAGAAAACGTTTACGAACTCCTTTGTTCTTGTTTACATAAATAAGCTTAAGTAACACCCAAATTTTCAGCAAAGATAATGACTAACCATGTCAACAATAAATCTTAGAGATTATATTAACTCATAACAATAGCATAATCAACTAGAGAGCAATAATAAGATATATCAAATACCAACACTTTGTCAAAACAATCATGATATAATATGACAACAGTGGTCTCTCGCTAGCCCTTTCTGAGACCGCAAAACATAAATGTAGAGCACCTCCAAAATTTAAGCAGCGACTAAACATTGTAATCATGGTAGAAAAGATCCAGTCATGATGCATCCAACATTAACTATACACAAGCCATGAGGATGACAATAGTGCTCTCAGGTCTGGAGCTTATTTGAGAAGGTGATGACTCAACATAGAAATTAAATAGATAGTCCCTACGCAGAGGGAAGCAGGGATTTGCAGAGGTGCCAGAGCTCAAAACTTAAAACAGAGATAAATATAATTTTGGGAGGTATACCCTTCCTGTCAATGTTACGACCAAGAGTTTTCAACATCTTCCGTGCCAAACACATTAGTGGTGGTTCCCAAGCAGTAAAAGTAAATGTTTACCCCCCACCAACAAACACACTCCACATCTAGCCGAATCCATGGGTACCGTCCATATCAACATCAATCCTGGGGGAGTTTTGTTTAATTATTTGCAATTTTTGATTTCAGGACTGGGCATCCCTATTATCGCCCCTCTCATGCAAGGAGAGTGAATAAACACTCATCATGAGAATAACTTGCTTAGAATGGAAGATACTGACCGCCCCCTATCGCTCCATGAGCGGTCCAGGCACACAAAACATATGTTCATTTGAAATGTTAGAGGTGGCACATGAAAATTTACTTAGGACAGCAAGGTAATACTGCATATAGGTAGGTATGGTGGACTCATCTGGAATAACTTCGGTTTAAGAGTTTTGATGCACAAGCAATATTTCCACTTAGTACAGGTGAAGGCTAGTAAATAGGTTGAGAAGCGGCTAGCTAGAGAGCGAAAACGGTCATGAACATGCATTATGCATAATCAACACTGAACACTAGCATGAGTAGGATATGAACACCATGAACATAAATATCATAGAGGCTATGTTGGTTTTGATTCACGTACATGCATGAACATGTGCCAAGTCAAGCCACTTGAAAGATTCAGAGGAGGATACCAAATCATCATACTACATCACAATCATTTTAATGCATGTTGACATTCAAGATAAATCATTATCCACTCCTAGCTACTTAAGCATGGCATGAGCAACTATAATCTCTAATTGTCATTGCAAACATGTTTGATCATAATAAGCTGAATCATGGATACTAGGTTAAACATATTTACGAAAACAAAGCAAATTGAGTTCATACCCGCTTCTCTCTACCACAGTCACTTCATCAAATATCGTCATTATTGCCTTTCACTGCACAACCGAATGATATTAAAATAATAATAGTGCAAGAGTGTCATGGGCTAAGCTGGAATCTGCAAACATTTTATTCAAAAGGAGAAGACAAAATAATATGGGCTCTTTGTTAGATCAACAGTAATGCATGTAGGAACCACTCAACATTTTCATCGTGGTCTTCTCCTTGGTATGACTCAATAAAAAGAAAAGAAATTCAGAGAAACACACTAAAATATTTTTGGATTTTTTAGTTTTTCTTGAAGAAAGCAAATTAAATAAGGAAAAACAAAAATGAGAAAAACTATTTACACGAGAAAGCTCCCAACAAGCAAAAGAAGAATCGAGAAATCTTTTTGGAGTTTCTTTTAGTACTACAACTAATTAAACTAGAAAGAAAAAACCGAAAAAAGCAGGAAATATTTTTGTATTTTCTCAAAGTTTTTCAAACACATAAGAAGAAAGCGAGAAAATAAATCTAGCATGGATAGTACAATGAAAATGTGTGGGCACCGACAACTGGAATGAAATATTGGTGGAAATATGTACTCCCCCAAGCTTAGTCTTTTTTCCTAGCTCGGTAATCACCATCTGATGGCGGCACCTGAGCATCCCAATCCTGCGGCTCCTCCTCGGCCACCGCCTGGTTGTTCCGGCAGGCAACAATGTCCTCGGGCATGATCCTGTATTCGCCCCTGGCAATAGAATCAAACAAAGCAGGTGCAGGAAATGGGATAATATTACGGGTTTCCACACTGAAAACCAGGTTATAGCGAATGTTATGAAATGAATTAGCGGCATCCATAAACTGGTGATACTCCATAGCCTGGTGATCTAGATAAACTCGGGACAAAGGATAGTCATGTTGGCGTATCTAAACATTAAAATGAATCGCTAGGAGAGTGGCATAAATACCACCATGAATTTTTCCCTTAGTTCTGTTGAGGTGCAGACGACGTGCAATAATAGCCCCTAGGCTAAAGGTGTGATCATCGTATAGTGCACGGCATAAAATGGAGAGGTTGGGAGCACCAAGTGCACCGACCTTCTCCCTAGAAGTTAAACACTTCACGACGAATAAAGCAAAGTAATGCACAGAAGGAAACTGCAAACTAGTAGCGGTGGATTTTGACACGCCTATGTAATCACCCACTATCAGGGCGAGGTAAAAGTCATCAAACTCTGCGGGTCTAGGCTCTCTTAATTCCTCGTCAGAGGGAATCAGACATATATCACAAAAGTCAGTGAGCGGTATCTGACGGGTTTCACCGTATAAATTAAGTTGCACCTCAGGAGTATTATTCCTCCTTATAAAATGAAAACTTTGCACAAAAGAAATTTGTAAGGAGGTGGTGTTGGTCACACTCAGCTGCGAGGAAGTCGGTCAGCCTAGCATTTGCAACGAATTGGGTGAACTCTTGATGGAACCCGACCTCATTCATGAAGGCATTATGTGGCCATTCACATGGCCGCACCTCCGCCATTCTCGGAATATGGAGGTCATTGTCCGATGATTCCCCAATGACTCCCTTAGTGTTCTTCTTGGAGGAGAACTTTCTAAAAAGACTCATCTTATTCCTATAAATAAAACTCTGAAAATTTTAGTCCACAAAATTTTTGTCAACTAAACTTCACAAGATTGATAGCAACTAATCATGTGGATGCCTAGAAGCCATAACAAGCATTCAAACTACTTAGGACTCTAAGAATTCAACATGCAAGCCCATCTACAGCAGCACCAAGAGTAGCTAATTCTTCAAAATATAAACCACTAAAGCAAAAACTAATTGGAGCAATGGAGGAGTCACATACAAAGTAGCAATCCCCCCAAACAATTTTGAAAACAGAGCTTCGAGCAAAGAGATCGAAATCCGCAGGTTTGAGAGCAAGAAGAGAGAGAGAGAGAGCTATGGTGATTTTTTTCTGGAGGTAGGACATGACATGGGCTAAAGGATAAGTGAGGGACCCACGTGGGGTCCACAACCCACCATGGCGCGCCTAGGGTTGCTAGCGCGCCTTGGTGTCTTGTGGTCACTAGGTGCACCCCCCTCTGATGTTATTTGCACCAGAAATTCAGAAATATTCAGAAAAAAAATGTTTTCAAATTTTAAAGTATTCTGAATACTTTTATTTTTGGGTCATTTTTATTGCACGGAAAATCCAGAAAATAGGATAAACAAGGTATTTTATTTTATTTAACTAAGAAAAATAGAAAACAAAAGATGGGAGCAAAAGGTTGTGCCTACGAAATTCATCAACTTCATACCTTTCAAAAATGATCCATTAATAAGGTTGATCAAGTCTTATTAACAACCACTTTCAATTAGCATGAAACCGAAAAACTTTTGTAAAACACTAAGTTACCTCAACGAGGATATGCATGTCCCCAACAATAAGTATAACATATTTCTTTTTGGGAGTAGGTAGAGGGAGTTGAAAACTTCCAATAGTAATTGTTGGAGACTTTTCAATAACATTAATACCATTCACTTGAAATTGTTACTTCGTAAAGTGCACCATATGCTCATTACCATTGATATGAAAAGTGACCATGCTTTTATTGCAATTAATAACAACCCCTGCAGTATTCAAAAAGGGTCTATCAAGGATAATCGACATATTGTCGTCCTCGGGCATCTCAAATATAACAAAGTCTATTAAGATAGTAACATTTGCAACAACAACGGGCACATCCTCACAAATACCAATTGGCATGGCAGTTGATTTATCAGCCATTTGCAAAGATATTTCAGTAGGTATGAGTTTATTCAAATCAAGTATTTTATATAAAGAGAAAGGCATAACACTAACACCAGCTCCTAGATCACACAACGCAGTTTTGACATAATTTCTTTTGATGGAGCAAGGTATAGTTGGTATTCCCGGATCTCGAAGTTTTTTAGGTACTCCATCCTTAAAAGAACAATTAGCAACCATGGTGGAGATTTCAGCTTCAGGTATTTTTCTTTTATTAGTGAAGATGTCTTTCATGTATTTTGCATGAGGGGCCATCTTTAAAATATCAGTCAAGTGGGTACGCAAAAAGACTGGCCTAAGCATTTCAGCAAAGCGTTCAAATTATTCATCATCTTTTTTCTTACTTGGTTTAGGTGTAAAGGGCATGGGTTTTTGAACCCATGGTTCTCTTTCTTTACCATGTTTTCTAGCAACAAAGTCTCTTTTATGATATCTTCTATTTTTAGGTTGTGGGTTATCAAGATGAATAGCAGGTTCTATCTCAACATCATTATCTGGTTCTTTATCATTGTCTGGTTGGGCATCTACATGAACATCATCATTATCATTTTCATTATCACTAGGTGAATGTTCATTACCAGATCGAGTTTCAACATTAGAGATCAAGACATCATTATTATCCTAAAGAGGTTTTTCTTTTTCAGGTTCACTAGAGGTATGCAAAGTCCAGTCATTTTTCCTTTCCTTTTTCTTTTTAGAAGGACCAGGTGTATCAGTGTTAATTCTTTGAGAGTCTTGTTTAGTTCTTTTAGGATATCCCTCAGGACAAAGTGGTTCCTGGGTCATTCTTCCTCCTCTAGTCATTACTCTAACAGCATGATCATTCATATTATTATTCATTTCATTAAGCAATTCTCTTTGAGATTTAGCAATGTGTTCTAACTGAGTTTGAACCATAGAGGCATGTTTTCCTACACCTCTAACATCATTAGTGATTCTAAATAACAAGTTACTCAAGCGAGCAATCATATCAGAGTTGTATTTCAATTGTTTAATAACATTTGCATTAAAGTGATCGTGTTTGTTGACATACCTATCAAATTCATATAGGCATTGACTAGGATGTTTATTGTAAGGGATGTCACTTTCATCAAACTTTATAAAATAATTTACCTCTACCACCAGTGGTGGTGGTGTATCAAGTCCATGTATTTCTTTAACAGGAGGTAAAATTTTCACATCTTCAGCTTTAATACCTTTTTCCTTCATACATTTATTTGCCTCTTGCATATCTTTAGGACTGAGAAACAAGATATTCTTCTTCTTCGGAGTGGGTTTAGGCAGTGGTTCAGGAAGAGTCCAATCATCATAATTCTTCAATATATTATTCAATAATTCCTCAGCTTGTTCAACAGTTCGTTCCCTGAAAACACAACCAACACAACTATCTAGGAAGTCCCTAAAAGCATCAGTTAGTCCATTATAGAAGATATCAAGTATTTCATTTTTCTTAAGTGGATGATCATACAAAGCATTAAGCAATTGGAGAAGAATCCCCCGAGCTTTTGGGAGACTCTCCTCTTCAATTTGAACAAACTTAAATATTTCCTGTAAGGCAGCTTGTTTCTTATGACCAGGAAAATATTTTTTAGAGAAGTAATAAATCATATCCTGAGGACTACGCACACAACCAGGAGCAAGAGTATTGTACCATATCTTAGCATCACCCTTTAACGAGAATGGAAATAACTTCAGAATATAGTAGTAGCAAATTTTCTCATCATGGGCAAAAAGGGTAGCTATATCATTTAATTTAGTAAGATGTGCCACAACAGTTTCATTTTCATAGCCATGGAAAGGATCAGATTCAACCAAAGTAATTAACTCTGGGTCGACAAAGAATTCATAATCCTTATAAGTAACAAAGATAGGTGAAGTAGCAAACTTAGGATCACATTTCATTCTGGTATTCAAAGATTTTTCCTTTAGTTTGCATAATAATTTCTTAAGATCATCTCTATCATTGCAAGCAAGAAAGTCTCTAGCTATCTCCTCATCCATAACATAACCCTCAGGTATCTTAGGCATTTCAATTCTAGGAGAGCTAGATCTAATAGGTGTTTCATAATTCTCAGTTTCGAGAGTCCATCGGTTTCAACATTCTCAATATCTTTAGCTCTAGCAAGTTGTTCATCAAGAAATTTACCCAGTGGCACATTATCTGTAAGCAAGACACTAACATCATCATTAGCATCATTAATAGCAGAAGTATCATCATCAATAACTTGCGACATATTAGGATTAATAACATGTGGTGGTGTTTTAAGTTTATCCATAACAAAAGGTGAATCAAGTACAAAGCTAGATGGCAGTTCCTTACCACCCTCGTCTTAGAGGGAAAAATCTTGGTTCTTGTATCTTTCAGATTCTTCATAGTGATAAATAGATAATAATCCCAAGTGTCTCAACAAATATAGCTATGCTCTCCGACAACGCCGCCAAAAAAAGATCTTGATAACCCACAAGTATACGGGATCACAACAGTTTTCGAGGGTAGAGTATTCAACCCAAATTTATAGATTCGACACAAGGGGAGCCAAAGAATATTTGTAAGTATTAGCAGCTGAGTTGTCAATTCAACCACACCTGGAGATTAAATATTTGCAGCAAAGTGACCATAGCACAGTAGTATGATAGTTTTGAAAGCAGTGGTAAAAGTAGCAATAGTAATGGTAACGACGATAACAATTTTATAGCAGTTGTAACAGTAGCAATAGCAATAGTAACTTAGCAAGATCAATATGTGGAAAAACTCATAGGCATTGGATCGGTGAATTCGTTGGATGATATTCATCATATAACAGTCATAACCTAGGGTGACACAGAACTAGGTCTAGTTCTTAAATATAATGTAGGCATGTATTCCGTAAATAGTCATACGTGCTTACGGAAAGAACTTGCATGGCATCTTTTGTCCTACCCTCCCGTGGTAGAGGGGTCCATAAGGAAACTAAGGGATATTAAGGCCTCCTTTTAGTAGAGAACCAGAACAAAGCATTAACACATGGTGAATACATGAACTCCTCAAACTACGATCATCACCGAAAAGTATCCCGATTTCTATCACCCTGGGGTTTACGGATCAACACACGTAATAGGTGAATATGACTTGCAAGATCGGATCTAGAACATAGGCATAATGGTGAAAACATAAACATTTTAGGTCTGAAATCATGGCACTCGGGCCCTAGTGACAAGCATTAAGCATGGCAAAGTCATAACAACATCAATCTCAGAACATAGTGGACACTAGGGATCAAGCCCTAACAAAACTAACTCGATTACACGATGAATCTCATCCAACTCCTCACCGACCAGCGGGCCTACAAAGGAATTACTCACTCACGACGGGGGGCATCATGGAATTGGTGATGAAGGAGGGTTGGTGATGACGAAGACCGAAGATTGCCCTCTCCGGAGCCCTGAACGGACTCCAGATTTGGCCTCCCGGTGAAGAATAGGAGGTGGCGGTGGCTCCGTATCATGAAACACGATGAAACTCCTCTATTTTTTTCTCCGAAAATAGGTATTTATGGAGTTGGAATTAGGGTCAGCGGGGCCACCAGGTGAGCACAACCCACTAGGACGCGCCAGAGGGGGAGGCGCACCCTGGTGTCTTGTGCCCAGCCAGGGCACCCCCTCCGGTGGTTCTTGGCTCCAGTATTTTTTATTTATTCTGAAATAAATCTCCAAAAAGTTTTGTTCCAATCTGAGAACTTTTATTTTTGCACAAAAACAACACCATGGTAGTTTTGCTGAAAACAACATTATCCGGGTTATTCATTCAAAATATGCAAATTAGAGTCCAAAACAAGAGCAAAAGCATTAGGAAAAGTAGATAAGGCGGAGACGTATCACCAGCACACAGTGGTTTCGAGTTCTTGAAGGGCTCTTTCCCAGGGATCGAGGGATACGCCGTTGGCAGGATGACCAAGAGTCCGCGGCAAGCTCTACATCAACGATGCTGGCTGGGACCCCAAAGCCGACTCAATCGAGTAAGGGTACCGGGTCCCCTTTAGCAGGATCCAGGTCTTCATCGGTAAATCGACGGATCTGAGCATGAGCTTGACATCTACACCGACCTCGTTGAGCCGGCTCGACTCACGCAACTCGCTCGGATCCAAGCCGGCCGGAAGCACGTCTTTGTTGGGTTCACACAGAGCGTGGAGCTTGAGGGAGTCCTGGATTAGGGGGTATCCGGACAGCCGGACTATATACTTTGTCCGGACTATTGGAGCGTGAAGATACAAGACTCAAGACTTCGTCTTGTGTCCGGATGGGACTCTCCTTTGCGTGGAAGACAAGCTTGGCGATCCGGATATTATATTTCCTTCTTTGTAACCGACTCCATGTAAACCCTAGCCCTCTCCGGTATCTTTATAAACCGGAGTGTTTAGTCCTTAGAGACAGAATCATAATCATCATAGGCTAGCTTCCAGGGTTTAGCCTCTACGATCTCGTGGTAGATCAACTCTTGTACTACTCATATCATCAATATCAATCAAGCAGGAAGTAGGGTTTTACCTCCATCGAGAGGGCCCGAACCTGGGTAAACATTGTGTCCCTTGCCTCCTGTTACCATCAGCCTTAGACGCACAGATCGGGACCCCCTACCCGAGATCCGCCGGTTTTGACACCGACATTGGTGCTTTCATTGAGACTTCCTCTGTGTCGTCGCTGCAAATATTGATGGCTCCTTCAATCATCAACAACAGCATGGTCCAGGGTGAGACTTTTCTCCCCGGACAGATCTTCGTGTTCGGTGGCTTCGCACTGCGGGCCAATTCGCTTGGCCGTCTGGAGCAGATCGACAGCTACGCCCTGGCCATCAGGTCAGGTTCGGAAACTTGAACTACACGGCCGATATCCGCGGAGACTTGATCTTCAACGGATTCGGGCCTGCGCCAGGAGCACCGGACAGTCACGATGAGCACGACTTAGATGTGCTGTCGGACAATGCTCGGGATATCACCCCTGCTGGAGCCCCGGACCTAAATCCGAAGCAGATTGCATCGCCCAAGGACGGGTGGATGGACCCCGCCCCGGAGGCCGCACGCTCATCGGTGGTAGAGCCGAGCACATGCCTCACCCCCAAGGAAGCCTTTGACACCGGACCCCCGGACTCGTATCCGGATGTAGGTTCTAGTCCGCGCACTCCCGAGCCCGCCGAATCTGGTTGGGCTCCGGTAATGGAGTTCACCGCTACGGATATCTTCCAGCACTCGCCCTTTGGCAACGTGCTGAACTCGTTAAAGTCTCTCTCTTTGTCAGGAGACTCTTGGCCGAACTATGTCCGGCTCGAGTGGGAAGCAGGCGACGAAGGAATTCGTTGCCCACCCACCACCCACTTCATTGCCACGGTCGATGATTTAACCGACGTGCTTGACTTCGACTCTGAAGACATCGACGGTGTGGACGACGACGCAGGAGAAGAACAGGAACCACCGCCCGCGGGGCGGTGGACAGCCACCTCCTCATATGATATATATATATATATATGGTGGACACTCCAAAAGAAACAAATGGTGATGAGGCAATGGAGGATAACCCCTCAAGGAAGAAAACAAAGCATGGGCGTCGTCGGCGCCGCTCCAAGCCCCGCCACAGCAATACCGGCACAGGTGACAAAAACAGTCCAGATGGTGCCGAAGATGAATACAACCCCGAACAGCCTGCCTTCGAGCAGGCCGAACAGGAAGATGGGCAGGACAGCCCAGACGAGCAGGCGACAGATGGATATCCGGAGGAGGACAACTACATGCCCCCCTCCGAGGACGAGATTAGCCTCGGCAACAACAAGTTCGGCGTGCCTGAGGACCGCGTGGAGCAAGAGCGCTTCAAGCACCGGCTCATGGCCACTGCGAGAAGCCTGAAAAAGAAGCAGCAGCAGCTCCAAGCTGATCAAGACCTGCTCACAGACAGATGGACTGAAGTCCTGGCAGCTGAGAAATACGGACTTGAGCGCCAGACGGCTGACCGGCCACCTCGTGGCTAGGATAAAACGACATACTAGCCCGAATACCAGCCCACACCCCCACGCCAATACACTACGGCCCAGGGCAATAGGCAGGACCTGCAAGATATACTGGAAAACAAGGCAGGACAGCCAAGATCGATCTATGGATCGCGGGGGCGCGCCCCAACACGTGACGATGATCGTCACGCCGGATACACTATGAACAAGTCCGGTCGGGCTGAATACAGCCACCCAGACTCATTCAAACTGCGTAGCCACATAGCCCGACATAGAGGCGCCGCACACCCCCTCTGCTTCACTAACGAAGTGATGGATCATGAATTCCCAGAAGGGTTTAAACCCGTAAATATCGAATCATACGATGGCACAACAGACCCCGCAGTATGGATCAAAGATTTCCTTCTCCACATCCACATGGCACGCGGAGACGATCTACACTCCATCAAGTATCTCCCTCTTAAACTCAAAGGACCAACCCGGCATTGGCTAAACAGCCTGCCAGCAAATTCCATTGGCAGTTGGGAAAACCTGGAGGACGCGTTCCTCGACAACTTCCAGGGCACATATGTGAGACCACCGGATGCCGATGACCTGAGCCACATTACCCAACAGCCCGGAGAGTCAGCCAGGAAATTTTGGACTCGGTTCCTAACCAAAAAGAACCAAATAGTCGATTGTCCGGACGCTGAAGCCCTGGAGGCCTTTAAGCATAATATCCGTGACGAGTGGCTCGCCTGACACCTCGGCTAGGAAAAACCAAAATCCATGGCGGCCCTCACGACACTCATGACCCGCTTCTGCGCGGGTGAGGACAGCTGGTTGGCTCGCAGTAGCACCGCGCCTATAAATTCCGGCACCTCAGATGTACGCGACAATAACAGCAAGCCACGGTGCAACAGGCATAAGCGACAGAACAACAGCGACAACACTGAAGACACGGCAGTCAACGCCGGATTCAGTGGCTCCAAATCGGTCAGCGGAAAAAGCCGTTCAAAAGAAACAATCAGGGACCGTCCAGTCTGGACCGCATACTTGAATGCTCGTGCCAAATTCATGGCACCCCGGACAAGCCAGCAAACCACACTAATAGAGACTGTTGGGTGTTCAAATAGTCCGGTAAAATAAACGCCGAAAACAAGGACAAGGGGCTGCACAGCGACGACGACAAGGAGCCCCGGCATCCGAACACGGGGGGACAGAAGAAATTTCCTCCCCAGGTGAAAACGGTCAACATGATCTACGCCACCCACATTCCCAAACGGGACGGAAGTGAGCACCGCGGTACGTCTATGCGGTGGAGCCAGTCGCCCCAAAATTCAAACCATGGTCAGCCTGTCCGATCACCTTTGATCGTAGGGATCACCCTACCAGCATCCATCACGGTGGTTCAGCCGCATTGGTCCTAGACCCAATCCTTGACGGATTCCACCTTATGCGAGTCCTTATGGATGGCGGCAGCAGCCTGAACCTGCTTTATCAGGACACAGTGCGCAAAATGGGCATCGACCCTTCGAGGATCAAGCCCACCAAAACCACCTTCAAAGGTGTAATTCTAGGAGTAGAGGCCCGTTGCACGGGCTCCATAACACAGGAAGTGGTCTTTGCATCTCCGGATAACATCCGAAGCGATGAGTTAATCTTCGATATTGTCCCTTTCCGCAGTGGTTATCACGCACTGCTTGGAGGAACTGCATTCGCTCGATTCAATGCGGTACCACATTATGCATACCTCAAGCTCAAGATGCCAGGACCTCGCGGGGTCATAACAGTCAACGGAAACATGGACCACTCTCTCCGTACAAAAGAGCATACTACAGCCCTCACAGTAGAAGTACAATGCAGCCTTCTCCGGCAAACCACGAATCTGGTGACAACAACCCCGAACACCGTCAAGCGAGTTCGGAGCACCCCGCAACAGGATCGCCAGGGACGCCAAGAATGCGACTAGCAGTCCGGCCTCCACTCAAGTCCCACCAAAGCAGCATTCGTGCCGCGCGTACACAATTACGCACTCAAAATACCATGGGCATAGGCGGAGGCGCAACAGTGACTCAGTCAACAATGCGGTATAGCCGCAACATACTTTAATAAACCCCCTTTATCTTTCAGGACACTGCTTTTGGGCAGCCTCTTCAGAAGAGCCGGATTGTCGGACTTACACAGGAGAGAAAACCAAGGAGGCAACAGGCTTTACGCACAAAGGGAATACCCAGGTGGAATCTATTCACTATCGTTATACCTGTTTTATATACTTACATGCAGCCTGCCCTTGGATAGGACATGTTAAATAGTCCTATTTACTTCTGCTTAAATGCATTCATTGTAAACATATGCTTAAACATATTATTCATCAATGGGAGATAATATATAGCGTCAGCTTATTATTCCTATTTGCACATTTTTTTATAAATGTTTATTTAATATTGCATCCGTACACCTTGGTACGTTCAGTTTGCCAGGGGCTTCTTATGGCGCCCCATAATACGGCAAGACAAGTCCGAACACTTTCAATAGTGCGGCACCCCTAACTTATAGCATTATATGCATCAGCTCCAAATCATGTCTTGGGTCAATAGTTGGGTTTGCCCGGCTCCCTTGTTTTGGTACCTTACATTCCGTTATATCGGCTAAGGTAGCGCAGGGAGAACTACTGCGATTGTGTCCCGGTTCTTCCGGACGAGCACCTCAGTAGAGAAAGCCGAAAACTGACCGACATGATGCAGCGAAAGCTGGTCGTTGTTCGAGAGGTCTTAAAATCCTTAAAGATTTTTTCCGCTTTAGGCGATGAATCGGCCTTGTCCGATTTAGGCGTATGTAGCGCCCCAATTCGGCTTTCCGAATTCTAGGGGCTTCGCCGAAATTTAAAATTGTAGACTTCTATGGCTAAGTGAAAGTTATAAAGCCGCATAGTCCAATTTCCTTGTTCGCTGTGCCAAACACCTCCTTCAGGAACAAATGTAACTACTCACAAAGCATATTCATGTTCATAATCAGAGGAGTAATAATATGCATATAGGATCTGAACATATGATCTTCCACCAAGTAAACCAATTAGCATAAACTACAAGGAGTAATCAACACTACTAGCAACCCACATGTACCAATTTGTGGTTTTAATACAAGATTGGATACAAGAGATGAACTAGGGTTTTGAGAGGAGATGGTACTGGTGAAGATGTTGATGGAGATTGACCCCCTCCCGATGATAGGATCGTTGGTGATGATGTTGGTGATGATTTCCCCCTCCCGGAGGGAAGTGTCCCCGGCAGAACAGCTCCGCCGGAGCCCTAGATTGATTCCGCCAAGGTTTCGCCTTGTGGCGGCGGAGTTTCATCCTGTAAGCTTTCCCATGATTTTTTCCAGGATAAAAGCTCTGATATAGCAGAAGATGGACACCGGAGGCCCACCAGGGGGCCCAGGAGATAGGGGGCGCGCCCTATAGGGGGGGCGCCCTCCTCTCTCCTGCACAGGGTGTGGCCCCCCTGGTGTATTTCTTTCGCTTAATAATTCTTATTAATTCCAAAAAGATGTTTCGTGGAGTTTCAGGACTTTTGGAGCTGTGCAGAATAGGTTTCCAATGTTTGCTCCTTTTCCAGCCAGAATTCCAGCTGCCGGCATTCCCCCTCTTCATGGTAAACCTTGTAAAATAAGAGAGAATAGCCATAAGTATTGAGATATAATGTGTAATAACAGTCCATAATGCAATAAATATTGATACAAAAGCATGATGCAAAATGGACGTATCAATTGTTTCCTCGGAAAGTGTACCGTATGCTCATTACCATTAACATGAAAAGTGACATTGCCTTTGTTGCAATCAATAACAGCCCCTGCAGTGTTCAAAAAGGGTCTACCAAGGATAATCAACATACTATCGTCCTCAGGAATATCAAGAATAACAAAGTTCGTTAAGATAGTGACATTTGCAACTACAACAGGCACATCCTCACAAATACCGACAGGTATAGCAGTTGATTTATCATCCATTTGCAAAGATATTTCAGTTGGTGTCAACTTATTCAATTCAAGTCTACGATATAAAGAGAGAGGCATAACACTAACACCGGCTCCAAGATCACATAAATCAGTTCTAACATAATTCCTTTTAATGGAGCATGGTATAGTTGGTACACCCGGATCTCCAAGTTTCTTTGGTATTCCACCCTTAAAAGTGTAATTAGCAAGCATGGTGGAAATTTCAGCTTCCGCTATCTTTCTTTTATTTGTGATGATATCCTTCATATACTTAGCATAAGGATTTACTTTAAGCATATCAGTTAAGCGGATACGTAAGAAATAGGTCTAATCATTTCAGCAAAGCGCTCAAAATCCTCATCATCCTTTGTCTTGGATGGTTTAGGAGGAAAGGGCATGGGTTTCTGAACCCATGGTTCTCTTTCTCTATAGTGCTTCCTAGCAACAAAATCTCTCTTATCATAGCGTTGATTCTTTGATGTGGGTTATCAAGATCAACAGCAGGTTCAATCTCTACTTCATTGTTTTTGCTAGGTTGAGCATCAACATGAACAATATTATTAACATTATCACTAGGTTCATGTTCATCACCTGATTGTGTTTGAGCACAACTATCCAAGTAGTCCTTGGAAGCATCGGTTAGTCCATTATAAAAGATATGGAGTATTTCATTTTTCTTAAGAGGTTGATCAGGCAAAGCATTAAGTAATCGGAGAAGCCTCCCCCAAGCTTGTGGGAGACTCTCTTCTTTGATTTACACAAAATTATATATTTCCTGCAAGGCAGCTTGTTTCTTATGAACAGGGAAATATTTAGCAGAGAAGTAATAAATCATATCCTGGGGACTACGCACACAACCAGGAGCAAGAGAATTATACCAAATCTTAGCATCACCCTTTAACGAGAATGGAAATATCTTAAGGATATAATAATAGCGAGATTTATCATCATGAGTGAACAAGGTGGCTATATCATTCAACTTGGTAAGATGTGCCACAACAGTTTCAGATTCAAGGCCATAAAAAGGATCAGATAATAATTTCAGGATTAACAGAGAATTCATAATCCTTATCAGTAACACAGATAGGTGAAGTAGCAAAAGCAGGGTCAGGTTTCATTCTAGCATTAAGAGGTTGCTGCTTCCATTTAGCTAATAATTTCTTAAGATCGTATCTATCTTTACAGGCAAAGATAGCTCTAGCAGCTTCCTCTTCATAACATAATCCTCGGGAACAACAGGTAATTCATAATCATTGGGAGAATTTTCAACATCACTATCATCAATAATAGCATCTTCAATAATTTCATCCCCCCTAACCCTAGCAAGTTGTTCATCAAGAAATTCACCTAATGGCAAAGTAGTATCACGCACAGAAGTAGTTTCATCATAAGTATCATGCATAGCAGAAGTGGCATCATCGATAACATGCGACATATCAGAATTCATAGCAGTAGCAGGTTTAGGTGTCGCAAGCTTACTCAAAACAGAAGGAGAATCTAGTGCAGAGCTAGATGGCAGTTCCTTACCTCCCCTCATAGTTGAGGGCAAAATCGTAGTTCTGTCGTCTTTCAAGTTCTTCATAGTGATCAACAGATATAAATCCCAAGTGACTCAGAGAATAGAGCTATGCTCCCCGGCAACGGTGCCAGAAATTAGTCTTGATAACCCACAAGTGTAGGGGATCGCAACAGCTTTCGAGGGTAAAGTATTCAACCCAAATTTATTGATTCGACACAAGGGGAGCCAAAGAATATTCTTGAGTATTAGCAGTTGAGTTGTCAATTCAACCACACCTGGATAACTTAGTATCTGCAGCAAAGTATTTAGTAGCAAAGTAGTATGATAATAAAGGTAACGGTAGTAAAAGTAATGTTTTTGGGTTTTGTAGTGATTGTAACAGTAGCAACGGAAAAGTAAATAAGCGAAGCACAAGATGTGAAATGCTCGTAGGCAATGGATTAGTGATGGATAATTACGTCAGATGCGATTCCTCATGTAATAGCTATAACATAGGGTGACACAGAACTAGCTCCAGTTCATCAATGTAATGTAGGCATGTATTCCGTAAATAGTCATACGTGCTTATGGAAAAGAACTTGCATGACATCTTTTGTCCTACCCTCCCGTGGCAGCAGGGTCCTAGCGGAAACTAAGGGATATTAAGGCCTCCTTTTAATACAGAACCGGAACAAAGCATTAGCACATAGTGAATACATGAACTCCTCAAACTATGGTCATCACCGAGAAGTATCCCGATTATTGTCACTTCGGGGTTGTCGGATCATAACACATAATAGGTGACTATAGACTTGCAAGATAGGATCAAGAACACACATATATTCATGAAAACATAATAGGTTCAGATCTGAAATCATGGCACTCGGGCCCTAGTGACAAGCATTAAGCATAGCAAAGTCATAGCAACATCAGTCTCAGAACATAGTGGATACTAGGGATCAAACCCTAACAAAACTAACTTGATTACATGGTAAATCTCTTCCAACCCATCACCGTCCAGCAAGCCTACGATGGAATTACTCACGCACCGCGGTGAGCATCATGAAATTGGTGATGGAGGATGGTTGATGATGACGACAGCGACGAATCCCCCTCTCCGGAGCCCTGAACGGACTCCAGATCAGCCCTCCCGAGAGAGATTAGGGCTTGGCGGTGGCTCCGTATCGTAAAACACGATGAAACTTTCTCTCCAATTTTTTTCTCCCCGAACGTGAATATATGGAGTAGGAGTTGAGGTAGGTGGAGGTCCAGGGGGCCCACGAGATAGGGGGAGCGCCCAGGGGGAGGGGGCCGAGCCCCCCACCCTTGTGGACAGGGTGTGGGCCCCCTGTTCTTGATTCTTTCGCCAGTATTTTTTATAATTTCCAAAAAGTGCCTCTGTGGATTTTCAGGACATTCCGAGAACCTTTGCTTTCTACACATAAAACAATATCATGGCAGTTCTATTGAAAACAGCGTCAGTCCGGGTTAGTTTCATTCAAATAATGCAAGTTAGAGTCCAAAACAAGGGCAAAAGTGTTTAGAAAAGTAGATACGTTGGAGACGTATAAGGCTCACTCCCCCCTCACTCCCCTTACCCTCCCCTCACCGTGACCTAACCCTCCCCACGCTCAACCACTCCCCCATGATCCCCATATCTCCCCTGGTCTCTCTCTCCCGATCCCATCTGGATCGAGCCCGCCGCCGCCCCCCGCCCGATCTTGACGCCGCCTGGCGCTGCTCGATGATACGTCTCCAACGTATCTATAACTTTTGATTGTTCCATGCTATTGTATTACCCATTTTGGATTTGATGGGTTTTACTTTACACTTTTATATCATTTTTGGGACTAACCTACTAACCGGAGGCCTAGCCCAAATTGCTGTTTTTTTTGCCTATTTCAGTGTTTCGAAGAAAAGAATACCAAACTGAGTCCAAACGGGATGAAACCTTCGGGAGTGATCTTTTTGGAATAAACGTGATCCAGGGGACTTGGAGTGGACGTAAAGCAACAGAGGAGGCGGCCATGAGGGTGCCCGGCGTGCCCCCTACAGGTGGGCGCACCCCCGCCCTCATGGGCCCCTCGAGCGTCCACCAACCTACTTCTTCCTCCTATATATACCCACGTACCCTGAAACCATCAAGGAGCACCACGAAAACCTAATTCCACCGCTGCAACCTTCTATATCCGCGAGATCCCATCTTGGAGCCTTCGCCGGCGCTCCGCCAGAGGGGGAATCGACCATGGAGGGCCTCTACATCATCTCCAAGGCCCTTCCGATGAGTTGTGAGTAGTTTACCATAGACCTTCGGGTCCATAGTTATTAGCTATATGGCTTCTTCTTTCTCTTCGAATCTCAATACAAAGTTCTCCTTGATCTTCTTGGAGATCTATTTGATGTAACTCTTTTTGCGGTGTGTTTGTCGAGATCCGATGAATTGTGGGTTTATGATCAAGTTTATCTATGATAAATATTTGAATCTCCTCTGAATTCTTTTATGTGTGATTAAGTTATCTTTGCAAGTCTCTTCGAATTATCAGTTTGGTTTGGCCTACTAGATTGATCTTTCTTGCAATGGGAGAAGTGCTTAGCTTTGGGTTCAATCTTGCGATGTCCTTTCCCAGTGACAGCAGGGGCAGCAAGGCACGTATTGTATTGTTGCCATCGAGGATAAAAAGATGGGTTTTATATCATATTGCATGAGTTTATCCTTCTATATCATGTCATCTTTCTTAATGCGTTACTCTATTCTTTATGAACTTAATACTCTAGATGTATGCTGGATAGCGTTCGATGTGTGGAGTAATAGTAGTAGATGCAGGCAGGAGTCGGTCTACTTGTCATGGACGTGATGCATATATACATGATCATGCCTAGATAATCTCATAATTATTCGCTTTTCTATCAATTGCTCGACAGTAATTTGTTCACCCACCGTAATACTTATGCTATCTTGAGAGAAGCCACTAGTGAAACCTATGGCCCCCGGGTCTATCTTATCATATAAGCTTTCAATCTACTTTTATTTGCATCTTTTACTTTCCAATCTATATCATAAAAATACCAAAAATATTTACCTTGTCATATTATCTCTATCAGATCTCACTTTCGCAAGTGGCCGTGAAGGGATTGACAACCCCTTTATTGCGTTGGTTGCGAGGTTCTTGTTTGTTTATGTAGGTGCGTGGGACTTCTGAGGAGCCTCCTACTGGATTGATACCTTGGTTCTCAAAAACTGAGGGAAATACTTACACTACTTTGCTGCATCACCCTTTCCTCTTCAAGGAAAACCAACGCAAGCTCAAGACGTAGCAAGAAGGATATCTAGCGCCGTTGCCGGGGAGGTCTTCGCTCAAGTCAAGACATACCAAGTACCCATCACAAACTCATCTCCCTCGCATTACATTATTTGCCATTTGCCTCTTGTTTTCCTCTCCCCCACTTCATCCTTGCCGTTATATTCGCCCTCTCTTTCCCAATCTCCTCTCTCTTTTGCTTGTCTTCTTGTGTGCCTGTTTGTTCTTATGGCTTTGCCTAATAACTCCGACCTTCATCTTAGAAGGTTGGAAGAGATTGAATTGAACGTTAGAAGTTTTATGACTTTACAATTTGAGCATAATAGTTTCTTTAGAAAAGAGCTTAAAGAACAAAAAAGCTTTATGGGGTATATGAACAAAGAGCTTGATGATATGTCTAAAGAATTTTATGGTTTGAACTCTCAAATTACTCGTCTTGAAAAATCAATAGCCCAGATTTCTGATAAGCAAGCCACCTTGGTCATTAAGATGGCTGCCAAACCAGAAGGGTTAGGGGAAAATAATGATGAATATCTAAAAGTTATTGATGTGTCCCCTATTAAATCCTTGTTTTGCAATATGAATCTCAATAATGTTGTGACTGGAGATGAGTCAACTTTAGTTAAAAGGCGTCCCAATGATTCGGAGTTTGTAGATCTTGATGCTAAATTTGGTAAAAGTGGGATTGGAGAGGTCAAGACTTTAAATAGCATTGAGCCCACTATCTTGGATTTCAAGGAATTTAATTATGATAATTGTTCTTTAGTAGATTGTATTTCCTTGTTGCAATCTGTGTTGAATTCTCCTCATTCTTATAGTCAAAATAAAGCTTTTACCAAACATATTGTTGATGCCTTGATGCAATCTTATGATGAAAAACTTAATTTGGAAGTTTCTGTACCTAGAGAACTTTATGATCAGTGGTAACCTACTATAAAAATTCAAATTAAAGATCATGAGTGCTATGCTTTGTGTGATTTGGGTGCTAGTGTTTCCACGATTCCAAAAACTTTATGTGATATTCTAAGTTTTCATGATTTTGATGATTGCTCTTTAAATTTGCACCTTGCGGATTCCACCATTAAGAAACCTATGGGAAGGATCAATGATGTTCTTATTGTTGCAAATAGGAATTATGTGCCCGTAGATTTTATCGTTCTTTATATAGATTGCAATCTTTCTTGTCCTATTATTCTTGGTAGACCTTTCCTTAGAACGATTGGTCCAATTATTGATATGAAGGAAGGGAATATTAGATTCCAATTTCCATTAAGGAAAGGCATGGAACAATTTCCAAGAAAGAAAGTTAAATTACCTTATGAATCTATCATGCGAGCTACTTATGAATTGAGTGCCAAAGATGGCACTACTTAGATCTATCCTCGCTTTTATGCCTAGCTTGGGGCGTTAAACAATAGCGCTAGTTGGGAGGCAACCCAATTTTATTTTTGTTTTTTGTTTTTGCTTCTGTTTAGTTATAAATTTTTCATCTACCTTCTGTTTAGATGTGTTTTCATGTTTTAATTAGTGTTTGTGCCAAGTAGAACCTATAGGATAACCTACGGTGATAGTTAATTTGATTCTGTTGAAAAACATAAACTTTGCACGCACGACAATAATTTTAGTAGTTCACAGAAACGGGCTTTTGCGTTGATTCTTTTAGCTGTAGATCAATAGACAAACTGCCCAGGACTTCCTATTTTGGTAGGAATTTTAGAGTTCCAGAAGTATTCGAGAGTTATAGATTGCTACAGACTGTTCTGTTTTTGACAGATTCTGTTTTTCGTGTGTTGTTTGCTTATTTTGATGCATCTATGGCTAGTATGTAGGGGTATGAACCATATAGAAGTTGTAATACAGTAGGTTTAACACCAATATAAATAAAGAATGAGTTTATTACAATACCTTATGTGGTGGTTTTTCTTTCTTGCACTAATGGAGCTTATGAGATTTCCTGTTGAGTTTTGTGTTGTGAAGTTTTCAAGTTTTGGGTAAATATTTGATGGACTATGGGGTAAGGAGTGGCAAGAGCCTAAGCTTGGGGATGCCCATGGCACCCCAAGATATTCAAGGATAACCAAAAGCCTAAGCTTGGGGATGCCCCGGAAGGCATCCCCTCTTTCGCCTTCGTCTATCGGTAACTCTACTTGGAGCTATATTTTTATTCGCCACATGATATGTGTTTTGCTTGGAGCATCTTGTATTATATTAGTATTTGCTTTTTAGATTACCACAATCATCCTTGCTGTACACACCTTTTGGGAGAATCCCACTTGATTAGAATTTATTAGAATATGCTATGTGCTTCACTTATATCTTTTGAGTGAGATAGTTTTGCTCTAGTGCTTCACTTATATCTTTTAGAGCATGGCGATGGCTTAATTTTGAAGAAATTGTTGATCTCTCATGATTCACTTATGTTATTTTGAGAGTCTTTTAGAACAGCATGGTATTTGCTATGGTTATAAAATTGGTCCTAGAATGATGGGTATCCAAGTTGGGTATAATAAAAACTATCATAGAAAGTGAATTGGATGCTATGATCAATTTGATGCTTGATAATTGTTTTGAGATATTAGAGGTGGTAATATTAGAGTCATGCTAGTTGGGTGATTATGAATTTAAAGAATACTTGTGTTGAAGTTTGTGATTCCCGTAGCATGCACGTATGGTGAACCGCTTTGTGATGAAGTTGGAGCACAATTTTATTTATTAATTGTCTTCCTTATGAGTGGCGGTCGGGGACGAGCGATGGTCTTTTCCTACCAATCTATTCCCCTAGGAGCATGCATGTAGTACTTTGTTTTCAATGGCTTGTAGATTTTTGCAATAAGTATATGAGTTCTTTATGACTAATGTTGAGTCCATGGATTATACGCACTCTCACCCTTCCACCATTGCTAGCCTCTCTTGTGCCGTGCAACTTTCACCGATACCATACACCCACCATATACCTTCCTCAAAACAGCCACCATACCTACCTATTATGGCATTTCCATAGCCATTCTGAGATATATTGCCATGCAACTTTCCACCGTTCTGTTTATATGACACGCATCATCATTGTCATATTGCTCTTTGCATGATCATGTAGTTGACATCGTATTTGTGGCAAGGCCACCTTCATAATTTTCATACATGTCACTCTTGATTCAGTGCATATCCCGGTACACCGCCAGAGGCATTCATATAGAGTCATATCTTGTTCTAAGTATTGAGTTGTAATCTTGAGTTGTAAGTAAATAAAAGTGTGATGATCTTCATTATTAGAGCATTGTCCCAGTGAGGAAAGGATGATGGAGACTATGATTCCCCCACAAGTCAGGATGAGACTTCGGACTTTAAAAAAAAGGCCAAACAAAAAAAATGAGAGAAAAAGAGAGAAGGGACAATGCTATTATCCTTTTTACCACACTTGTGCTTCAAAGTAGCACCATGATCTTCATGATAGGAAGTCTCCTATGTTGTCACTTTCATGTACTAGTGGGAATTTTTCATTATAGAACTTGTCTTGTATATTCCAATGATGGGCTTCCTCAAAATGCCCTAGGTCTTCGTGAGCAAGCGAGTTGGATGCACACCCACTTAGTTTCTTTTGTTGAGCTTACATACATTTATAGATCTAGTGCATCCGTTGCATGGCAATCCCTACTCACTCACATTGATATCTATTATTGGGCATCTCCATAGCCTGTTGATACGCCTAGTTGATGTGAGACTATCTTCTCCTTTTTTGTCTTCTCCACAACCACCATTCTATTCCACATATAGTGCTATGTCCATGGCTCACGCTCATGTATTGCGTGAAAGTTGAAAAAGTTTGAGATTACTAAAGTATGAAACAATTGCTTGGCTTGTCATCGGGGTTGTGCATGATTAAATACTTTGTGTGATGAAGATAGATCAACGACCAAACTATATGATTTTGTAGGGATAACTTTCTTTAGCCATGTTATTTTGAGAAGACATGGTTGCTTTGATTAGTGTGCTTGAAGTATTACTATTTCTTATGTCAATATGAACTTTTATTTTGAATCGTTTGGATCTGAACATTCATGCAACAATAAAGAAAATTACATTGAGAATTATGCTAGGTAGCATTTCACATCAAAAATTCTGTTTTTATCATTTACCTACTCGAGGACGGGCATGAATTAAGCTTGGGGATGCTTGATACGTCTCCAACGTATCTATAATTTTTGATTGTTCCATGCTATTATATTACCCGTTTTGGATTTTTATGGGCTTTACTTTACACTTTTATATCATTTTTGGGACTAACCCACTAACCGGAGGCCCAGCCCGAATTGCTGTTTTTTGCCTATTTCAGTGTTCCGAAGAAAAGGAATATCAAATGGAGTCCAAACGGGATGAAACCTTTGGGAGCGATCTTTTTGGAACAAACGTGATCCAGGGGACTTGGAGTGGAAGTCAAGCGACTGAGGAGGCGGCCACGAGGGTGCCCGGCATGCCCCCTACAGGTGGGCGCGCCCCCACCCTCATGGGCCCCTCGAGGGTCCACCGACCTACTTCTTCCTCCTATATATACCCACGTATCCTGAACCCATCGAGGAGCACCACGAAAACCTAATTCCACCGCCGCAACTTTCTGACTTCTTTTATGTGTGATTAAGTTATCTTTGCAAGTCTCTTTGAATTATCAGTTTGGTTTGGCCTACTAGATTGATCTTTCTTGCAATGGGAGAAGTGCTTAGCTTTAGGTTCAATCTTGTGGTGTCCTTTCCCAGTGACAGCAGGGCCAACAAGGCACGTATTGTATTGTTGCCATCGAGGATAAAATGATGGGTTTTATATCATATTGCACGAGTTTATCCCTCTATATCATGTCATCTTTCTTAATGCCTTACTCTGTTCTTTATGAACTTAATACTCTAGATGCATGCTGGATAGCGGTCGATGTGTGGAGTAATAGTAGTAGATGCAGGCAGGAGTCGGTCTACTTGTCAGGGACGTGATGCCTATATACATGATCATGCCTAGATAATCTCATAACTATGCGCTTTTCTATCAATTGCTCGACAATAATTTGTTCACCCACCGTAATACTTATTCTATCTTGAGAGAAGCCACTAGTGAAACCTATGGCCCCCGGGTCTATCTTTTATCAGATAAGCTTTCAATCTACTTTTATTTACATCTTTTACTTTCCAATCTATATCATAAGAATACCAAAAATATTTACCTTATCATATTATCTCTATCAGATCTCACTTTCGCAAGTGGCCGTGAAGGGATTGACAACCCCTTTATTGCGTTGGTTGCGAGGTTCTTGTTTGTTTGTGTAGGTGCGTGGGACTTCTAAGGAGCCACCTACTGGATTGATACCTTGGTTCTCAAAAACTGAGGGAAATACTTGCGCTACTTTGTTGCATCACCCTTTCCTCTTCAAGGAAAACCAACACAAGCTCAACACATAGCACTCGATGTCGTCTGCCTCGCCGCCTCGCCTTCCTCGACACCTCCCCATCGGTCGCCTATGAACCTCGTCGTCCGACACTGCGCCGCTGCGCCCCGAAGTTGTCATCATCACCGCCTCGTCCTCACCCTCCCCCATGCAGCTCCCGCCGTCGCGTTCCCCTGCATCGGGCCTTCCCTTCAATGCGGGTGAGCAACCCCAGTCGTCCTCCTCTCTCCCGTGCGACCCGCGGCGGCCTCGCCCGTTGTCGTCGCGCCGCATCGTCGTGGCCGCCGCCCTTCCACTGCTCCGCCCGCGAGCCTCCGTCCACCCCACCTCCCCGCAACACATAGGCCGCACCTGCTCGCGCCGCCCCTGCCCCCGCAGTCCGTCGCTGTGCCCGCGACCCCTCCTGGACCGCGCCCGCCTACTCGTTCTCGCAGCCTCGCCTGCGCCCGCGCACACGGCCGCCCATGCACGCCCCCAGCCGTCCTTGCTGTGCTGCACGACACCCTCTGCCGCGGTTACCTCTCCCTGGCGCTGGCCGCCCCTCTCCCCGACCTCATCGGCTGCCGGTGCCCCGTCGCTCCTCGCCTCGCACCCGAGCGGGTTCGGCCTCCGCCCGGGTCAGCGCCTGTTACCCGTGCCTGCTCCAGTGGCCTTTGTGCCACTGGCAGTTGGGGCCCCTCCCCTAAAAAAAGAAAAAAGAATAAAAATTAGTTAAAAAGAATTAAGTATTAATTAATTAACGAGTTGATTAAGTTAATTAATCCTGATAATTGACTTGCTAATTACCTGATAATTAACCTATGACTATGACAGCGGGACCCACATGACGTCACGATGATGTCATAACCCTGTTTTCCTTTTATTTAAATCTGTTATTCCAAAATGATTTTAAAAAAATATAGAAAATCATGTAAATTAAACCGTAACTCGAATTGAAAAAACTTTGTACATGAAAGTTGCTCAGAACGCCGAGACGAATCCGAACAAACGGTCCGTTCATCCGCCACATGTCCCTAGCATAGAAAACATTGAACTTTCCCCTCTGGTACATCTGTCTAACAACCATCCGGAACCAGGAAAACTTTCCCGGATGTTTTCCCCCTTCGCCAGTATCGCCTAGCACTGCGTTAGAACACCTCTAGCATTGCTTATTGTCATATTATGCATATGTTTGCATGTATTTACTGTTTCTTCTCCCTCTTCTCTCCGATAGATCCCGAGACTACTGCTGATGCCAGTGTGATCGACTACATCGACGACGACCCTCCTTCTCGTCTGAGCAACCAAGCAAGCCCCCCTTTGATCATCCTGATATCGCCCATTCCATTCTCTCATGCTTGCATTAGATTTTGCTACTGTAATTGATTGCTCCTATTCTGATGCATAGCCTGCTTTTGTAACCTGCTTATTGTTACTTAACTGCTTATCCTAAACTCCTTAGTATAGGTTGGTTAGTGATCCATCAGTGACCCCCACCTTGTCCTTGTTGCCCCTACTTCATCATCGACGCCTCGATCAACGTGATCGACGACCAGAGCCCGACACCTCACATCACATCACGCCACTTTTGATGCTCGACTCTGCAGAGTTACCATCGAGTGCCGAGGGTGGAACCTCATACATCACTCCTGATGAGATCTCTGTAGTGTAGCTATTCGGTCGTGGTCAACGAGGGTGGTTCCTCCTTCACCATTCCTGAGACGGCTCTGTCGTGCAACACCTCAAGTGTGAACCTCGAGGGTGGTTCCTCTTACGTTCACCTTGATGATTACATCGAGTGGAATCCACCGAGGGTGGTTCCTCGGGTTTTCCCCTTGATGTTTGGACACACGGTTACCTTGACTTACTTGAGACCATTGTTGAAGTCGGGTCGGCCCTGAGGGGTGCACGCGAGTTGATGTGAAAGTCGGGCGGGCCCATACAGCACCGGCGAGTTTTCCATGTGGCACGGCCGGGCAGTCTGGGCCCTTGCCGTAATTCCACGAGACGGGGCGACGAGGTCACATTATCGTGAGTCTCTGCTCGTCTCCGCAATCCCCCAATGCACTAACAGGTTTGGGTATTTGTTCTGAGTTGGCCTTTAGCCTTTATGCACTAACCACCATGCGAGAATAATTATGGGCCTCGACGTCGCAGTATCAGCCGAAGCTTTGTCAGACATCCAGTTCAGCATTGTGGCACGGTCGGATTGTGTTGGCATCCGAGGCGGTGCTGGTATCCACCCTGCACACAACGACCCCTGGAGTGCTGCGGGCGATGGGCCCAAGACCCCGGAGTGCTTAGGATGTAGACCGGCGAGGACCTCTCTGCTGAGCCTAGGTAGGGCTGCGATGTGTTGATCTTCCGAGGTCGGGCATTGACCCTAGAAAGGTGTTTCCGGCTAGAGTGATCGAGTGTGTTGGGTAACGTGGTGCACCCCTACAGGGAAGATATATATTCAAATACCATGTCCACCGTAATGGACGTTCAGACTTGTATCCGGATCTTATATAACTAGAAATGGATACTTGAGATATGTGATGGATATGTGGCTCCGAGATTGCTTTCTCGCAGGGAGTCGAGGAAGGATCTCTGGGCGTTGATGCTACAACATGCTTGTTAAATATTAAAATGCTACTCTTTACTCTTCTACATGCTGCAAGATGCTTGGAGTTGCTTGAAGATGCTAGTCTTCGATAGGATAGGCCTTCCCCCCTCTATTCTGGCATTCTGCAGTTCAGTCCACAGATACAAACCTTCCATTTGATACCAATGCATACTTAGTATAGATCTGATGCTTGCGAGTACTTTGGATGAGTACTCACGGTTGCTTTGCTGCCCCCTTTTCCCCCTTCTTTCTTCTTTCCGGTTGTTGCAACCAGATGGTGGATCCCTGGAGCCAGATGCCACCACCGATGGATGCTACTACGTGAAGATCACCGACGACCAGGAGTAGTTAGGAGGTCACAGGCAGGAGGCCTTGCCTATTCGATTGTGTTGCTTTTGTGCTAGCCTTCTTAAGGCATCCTTGTTTAACTTATGTCTGTACTCAGATATTGTTGCTTCCGCTGACTCTTGTGTATCGAGCTATGTATTCGAGCCCCCGAGGCCCCTGGCTTGTAATATAAAGCTTGTATTATTTTAATTTGTGTCTAGAGTTGTGTTGTGATATCTTCCCATGAGTCCCTGATCTTGATTGTACACATTTACGTGTATGATTAGTGTACGATTGAATCGGGGGTGTCACACTTATCTGGCTTACTTGACCAGGGGCGAGTTACCAGAAGATGAACTTTTTTGCGCGACAGATCATAAGGCGGTCAAAGTCCATGACAATTGTCAATGGCGAGTTACACAGATGTAGTGTGACTGGCGTGTTTCAGCGTTCTGTTTCCCCTGATGAAGGCCAAGAAATCCTAAAAGAAATTCATGCAGGAGACTGTGGTCATCATGCCGGGTCACGATCTTTGGTGGCTAAGTCCTTTTGTCATGGTTTTACTGGTTGAAAGCTCATGCTAATGCAGTGGATATTGTGCGCAAGTGTGATGGTTGCCAGAAATTCGCACGCCAAGCTCATGTGCGGGCTCATGTATTGCAGATGATCCAAATAACCTGGCCGTTTGCAGTCTGGTGGCTTGATATGTTGGGCCCTTGAAGAGGTCTAAGGACAAGAAGACTCGCCTTTTGGTAGCAGTTGACAAGTTTACAAAGTGGATTGAAGTAGAGCCGGTCAGCATTTGTGAGGCATCAACTACAGTTGAATTTCTGAAAAAGCCGATATTCCGCTTTGGTTATCCTCATAGTATCATCACTGATAACGGGACAAATCTATCTAAAGGTGCTATGAAGGAGTTCTGTCAAAGAGAACACATCCATCTTGATGTATCCTTGGTGGCTCATCCACAGTCCAATGGTCAGGCGGAGCATGCTAACCAGGAGATATTACGAGGAATCAAGCCCCGGCTCATGGTTCCTTTGGAATGCACGCCGGGTTGTTGGGTCGAAGAGTTGCCTTCCGTTCTTGGAGCATAAGGACTATCCCCAACAGATTAACTGGCTACACGCCGTTCTTCATGGTTTATGGCGCAGAGCCGGTTCTAACAAGTGATATTCGTCATGACTCGCCCAGGGTGGCAGCTTACGTTGAAGCAGACAATGAGACGGCGCATCAAAATGCTCTAGATGCCTTGGAAGAAGAACGTGACCTCGCAGCGGCTCAATCAGTGATTTACCAACAAGACATGCGTCGCTATCATAGTCGCAGAGTTCAAAGCCAAATTTTCTAGGAGGAAGACTTAGTGCTCCGTTTGTTTCAGGATCAGACAGGCATGCATAAGCTTTCATCTCATTGGGAAGGACCCTTTGTGGTTAGCAAGAACCTCAACAATGGGTCATACTATCTCATCGACATACGTGAAAACAAGAAGTCATGCACCTCTGAGGAGGAGACAAACATGCCCTGGAACATTGCTCATCTTCGAACTTACTGTACTTGAGCCACTGGCTCCAATCATTGTACATACATATCTTGTATATATCTTTTATGATCAACGTAATAAAGCCAACATCCCCGAAACTCGGGGCCTCTATCATTTCATCTCATTTATTGTGCATTAGTCTTTCATTAATTGATCATAAGGTCACTTGGGGGCTTCCAACTCATCGAGTTTAGCTATCTCGCCCCCTCGACCCGGCAAAAATGCCACCCTATTGGTTAAACCTGCCTGTATGCTTGATGCTACTCCAAAAAGATGACCCACCGTACGCTTGACAAGTCAATCTTTATGACCCTGAACTTGTCAAAGTTATAACGGCGGCTTAATTCATGTGAGGGACGCTTACGAAAAGCGAGGATAAACCAAGGCTATCATGCCAGCTTCATTGAAGCAAGACTTGAGCCTCGAAAGCCAGTCTTTTTGTCGAGCCTTGAAAGCCGACTCATAACTAATTTGGTGTGTGTGTGTGTCTATATATATATATATATATATATGTGTGTGTGTGTGTGTGTGTGTGTGTGTGTGTGTGTGTGTGTGTGTGTGTGTGTGTGTATGTGTTTTCGTTTCTGTATTGCAGGAATTTTTGCTCTTGACCATATTATTGCAAAGACTATAAAACTAGGTCAAAAGAACTCCGGTTTAGCATTGATTAGTATTGAGCTTATTTTCGATGGAAATATTCCCTAGAGGCAATAATAAAATGATTATTATTATATTTCCTTAATCATGATAAAGGTTTATTATTCATGCTAGAATTGTATTGACCGGAAACTTAAACACATGTGTGGATACATAAACAAATACCGTGTCCCTAGTGAGCCTCTACTAGACTAGCTCGTTGATCAAAGATGGTTAAGGTTTCCTAACCATAGACATGAGTTTTCATTTGGTAACTGGATCACATCATTAGGAGAATGATATGATGGACAAGACCCAACCGTTAGCATAGCATATGATTGTTCAGGTTATTGCTACTGCTTTCTTAATGTCAAATACATATTCCTTCGACCATGAGATAATGCAAATCCCGGATACCGGAGGAATACCTTGTGTTCTATCAAACGTCACAACATAACTGGGTGATCATAAATATGCTCTACAAGTATCTTCGAAGGTGTCTGTTGAGTTGGCGTGAATCGAGATTGGGATTTGTCACTCCGTGTATTGGAGAGGTATCTCTGGGCCCTCTTGGTAATACACATCACAAGAAGCTTGCAAGCAAAGTGACTAAGGAGTTAGTTGCAAGATGATGTATTACGAAACGAGTAAAGAGACTTGTCGGTAACGAGATTGAACTAGGTATAGAGATACCGACGACCGAATCTCGGGCAAGTAACATACCGACAAACAAAGGGAATTAAGTATATTGTCATAAAGGTTCAACCGATAAAAGATCTTTGTGGAGTATGTAGGAATCAATATGGGCATCCAGGTCCCGCTATTGGTTATTGACCGGAGAGGTGCCTCGGTCATGACTACATAATTCTCAAACCCGTAGGGTCGCATGCTTAACATTCGTTGACGCTAGAGTAGTATTGGGATATTTGATGAGTGGTAACTGATTGTTGTTCAGAGTCCCGAATGAGATCCCGGATGTCATGAGGATTCTCAGAATGCTTGAGAGGTAAATATTTATATATGGGAAGTCATATTTTGGGTTCCGGAAAAAGGTGCAGTTTTTTCGGTATTGTACTAGGAAGCTTCCAGAAGGTTCCGGAGGATTCCGGAGGGTTCCGTGCTACCTCTTGTGCTTGCGTTGGTTTTTCCCTTGAATAGGAAAGGGTGATGCAGCAAAGTAGCATAAGTATTTCCCTCAGTTTTAAGAACCAATGTATCAATCCAGTAGGAGACGACACACAAGTCATCTAGTACCTGCACAAACAATCAAGAACCTTGCAACCAACGGGATGAAGGGGTTGTCAATCCCTTCACAGTCACTCACAAAAGTGAGATCTGATAGAGATAATAAACTAAATATTTTTGGTGTTTTTGTTGTATAGATTGGATAGTAAAGATTGCAAAATAGTAAACAAGATTCAAAGATATGCAATATAATGGAAAAGAGACCCGGGGGCCATAGGTTTCACTAGTGGCTTCTCTCGGGATAGCATGGGTGAACAAATTACTGCCGAGCAATTGATAGAAAAGTGCATAATTATGCAGACATCTAAGGCAATGATCATGAACATAGGCATCACGTCCGTGTCAAGTAGACCGAAACGATTCTGCATCTACTACTATTACTCCACACATCGACCGCTATCCAGCATGCATCTAGAGTATTAAGTTCATAAGAACGGAGTAATGCATTAAGCAAGATGACATGATGTAGAGGGATAAACTCAAGCAATATGATATAAACCCCATCTTTTTATCCTCGATGCCAACAATACAATACATGCCTTGCTGCCCCTACTATCACTGGGAAAGGACACTACAAGATTGAACCCAAAGCTAAACACTTCTCCCATTGCAAGAAAGATCAATCTAGTAGGCCAAACTAAACCGATATTTCGAAGAGACTTGCAAAGATATCAAATCATGCATATAAGAATTCAGAGAAGAACCAAATAATATTCATAGATAATCTTGTTCGTAAATCCACAATTCATCGGATCTCGGCAGACACACCGCAAAACAATATTACATCAAATATATATCCAAGAACATCAAGGAGAACTTTGTATTGAGAATCAAAGAGAGAGAAGAAGCCATCTAGCTAATAACTATGGACCCGAAGGTCTGTGGTAAACTACTCACGCTTCATCGGAGAGGCAATGGTGTTGATGTAGAAGCCCTCCGTGATCGATTCCCCCTCCGGCAGATTGCCAGAAAAGGCCCCAAGATGGGATCTCACGGGTACAGAAGGTTGCGGCGGTCGAAAAGTGGTTTCGTGGCTCCCCTGATGTTTCTAGGGTATAAGAGTATATATATATGCGAAAGAAGTACGTCGGTGGAGCTACGAGGGGCCCATGAGGGTGGAGGGTGCGCCTACCCCCCTGGGCGCGCCATCCTGCCTCGTGGACGCCTCGTGGCGTTTTTGACTTCAAATCCAAGTCTTCTGGTTTTCTTTTGGTCCAAGAAAGATCATCCCGAAGGTTTCATTCCGTTTGGACTTCGTTTGGTATTCCTTTTCTGCAAAACTCTAAAATAGGGGGAAAAACTAGCACTGGGCCTCCGGTTAATAGGTTAGTCCCAAAAATAATATAAAAGAGCATATTAAATCCCATTAAACATCCAAAACAAATAATATAATAGCATGGAACAATCAAAAATTATAGATACATTGGAGACGTATCAAGCATCTCCAAGCTTAATTCCTGCTCGTCCTCGAGTAGGTAAATGATAAAAACAGAATTTTTGATGTGGAATGCTACCTAACATAATTACGAATGTAATTCTCTATATTCTTGCATGAATGTTCATATCCGAAAGATTCAAGACAAAAATTTTATATTGACATAAAAATAATAATACTTCAAGCATACTAACAAAGCAATCATGTCTTCTCAAAATAACATGGCCAAAGATGTTGATGTAGAAGCCCTCCATGATCGATTCCCCCTCCGGCAGATTGCCAGAAAAGGCCCCAAGATGGGATATCACGGGTACAGAAGGTTGAGGCGGTGGAAAAGTGGTTTCGTGGCTCCCCCTGATGTTTCTAGGGTATAAGAGTATATATATAGGCGAAAGAAGTACATCGGTGGAGCTACGAGGGGCCCATGAAGGTGGGGGCGCGCTTACCCCCTGGGCGCGCCCTCCTGCCTCGTGGATGCCTCATGGCGTTTCTGACTTCAACTCCAAGTCGTCTGGTTTGCTTTCGGTCCAAGAAAGATCATCGCGAATGTTTTGTTCCATTTGGACTCTGTTTGGTATTCCTTTTCTGCAAAACTCTAAAATTGGCAAAAAAATAGGTTAGTCCCAAAAATAATATAAAAGAGCATATTAAAGCACATTAAACATCCAAAACAGATAATATAATAGCATGGAACAATCAAAAATTATAGATACGTTGGAGACATACCAGTCCGGAAGTCCACAAGTGGGTTCACCATGACCCAAAGGTTAGCATGCGCTGCAGGGAGGCGCCCTGGCCTTATTGGGCTAGGCGCACCAAGTCCTAGTAGGAATAGGATTGGACTTGGAGCCCAAGTCCTCTCCCCCTTAGCTATTTCCCACGCCCCTCCACCTATATATAGAGGGGAGGGGGCGCCTCAAGAGGATACACCAAGCCCTTGGCGCCCCTCTCTCTCCCGTTACTCTGTAGTTCCACCGTCTCGTCCCCGCGACGCTTAGCGAAGCGCCGTCATGTTGGTCGTCATCCCATCTACTTCTCCTCTCCCGCTTGCTGGATCAAGAAGGAGGAGACGTCATCGAGCCGCAGTGTGCTAAACTCGGAGGTGTCGTCCGTTCGGCACTAGATCGGTTGGATCATGATCGGATCGCGAAGAGTACGACTACATCAACCGTGTGATAAACGCTTCCGCTTAGTGATCTACAAGGGTACGTCGATGCTATTCCTCTCTCGTAGCTATGCATCTCCATGGATAGATCTTGCGTGTGCGTAGAAAAAAATTGTTTTCCGTGCAATGTTCTCCAACAATTTTGGCCGTGAGCCGCTGGGTTATCAACTCATAGTGGCTTATCTGCAGCCTACTACCACGACTATAAGTCGCCCATTGGTGAATTGTCGGGTTATTTGTACCCCAAAGAGCTGGTATATCAGAGTATCATATTGGCATGCATATTCAAAGGATTGCGCTGATCAAAGCTGCCTATCAGGTAAAGATCAAACATCCAAGGAGGATTGTTAGTACAACTATCAGATCTAAACGTGCATGAAGGCACGGTAGAGCACAAAGTGTTTACTAAGCCTATTCCAAGGCTTCAACAAAAAAAATCTAACTAGTAAAACTACTCATGTAAGCCGGCTCCTGTGTCGTCCGGCTTATGGCCCTCCGGGTTAGATAATCAAGTTGGCGCCCTGATGTTGAAGTTCCCGGGTCATCCTATGCTAGCTCTTCTTCGCGTCCAATCTGGAGATTGTCCGAGTTCCATTTCATACCAGTTAAAGCTTCAAAGACGGTTTCATCGTTAATGATAGGAGAAGGGTCGATATCAGGGGTAAAAGTATCCTTATTCCTTTGCGGAGTCAGGTCCACAACTCAATAGCAGGTGCCTTGACTAGTGCGTTGTTGCTATCCTAAGACGACTAATACTTCTTCAGGACGATGTTCTGCACCAATTGACATGCACGTACTCGCATTTCTTCAACACACCGAGTGTAATCTGATGACCCACAAGTATAGGGGATCAATCATGGTCCTTTCGATAAGTAAGAGTGTCGAATCCAATGAGGAGCAAAAGGAAATGACAAGCGGTTTTCAGCAAGGTATTATCTGCACGCATTGAAATTATCGGTAACAGATAGTTTTGTGATAAGATAATTCGTAACGGGTAACAAGTAACAAGTGTAGCAAAGGTGCAGCAAAGTGGCACAATCCATTTTATAGCAAAGGATAAGCCTAGAAAAACTATTATATAATGCAAAGCGCTCTTGAGGAGACATGGGAATTATTGTCAAGTTAGTTTTCATCATGCTCATATGATTCGCGTTCGTTACTTTCATAATTTGATATGTGGGTGGGCCGGTGCTTGGGTGTTGTCCTTACTTGGACAAGCCTCCCACTTATGATTAACCCCTCTCGCAAGCATCCGCAACTACAAAAGAAGAATTAAGATAAATCTAACCATATCATGAAACATGTGGATCCAAATCAGCCCCTTACGAAGAAACGCATAAACTAGCGTTTAAGCTTCTATCACTCTAGCAACCCATCTTCTAATTATTACTACCCAATGCCTTCCCCTAGCTAGGCCAAATCATGGTGAAGTGTCATGTAGTCGACGTTCACATAACACCACTAGAGTAAAGACAACATAGATCTCATCAAAATATCGACGAATACCAAATTCACATGATTACTTATAACAAGAATTCACCCATGTCCTCGGGAACAAACCTAACTACTCACAAAGCATGTTCCTATTCAAGACCAAAGGGGTATTGAATATCATTAAGGATCTGAACATATGATCTTCCACCAAATAAACCAACTAGCATCAACTATAAGGAGTAATCAACACTACTAGTAACCCACAGGTACCAATCTGAGGTTTTGGGACAAAGATTGAATACAAGAGATGAACTAGGGTTTGAGAGGAGATGGTGCTGGTGAACATGTTGATGAAGATTGACCCTCCCTTGATAAGAGGATCATTGGTGATGACGATGGCTTCGATTTCCCCCTCCCGAAGGGCAGTTTCCCTGGCAGAATAACTCTGCCAGAGCCCTAGATTGCTTCTGCCCAGGTTTCGCCTCGAGACGACGGCGCTTCATCCTGAAAGCTTCCCTCTGATTTTTTTAGGTCAAAACCTTTCAAATAGCAGAACATGGGCACCAAACGCTAGCCAGGGGGCCCACAAGCCCTGGGGGCGTGCCCCCCAGGCTTGTGGCCACCTGGTGGATCATGTTCTGTTGTTTCTTCACCCAATATTTTTTATATATATTCCAAAATAATTCTCCGTAAAGTTTCAGGACATTTGGAGTTGTGCAAAATAGGTATCTTAGATTTGCTCCTTTCCGGTCCAGAATTCCAGCTGCCGGCATTCTCCCTCATCATGTAAATCTTGTAAAATAAGAGAGAAGAGGCATAAGTATTGTACCGTAATGTGAAATAACAGTCCATAAGGCAGTAAATATCAACATAAAAGCATGATGCAAAATGGACCTATCAACCCCCCCCCCCCAAGCTTAGACAAAGTCTAAATTGATAATCATGTCCACATGTTTAGAGATAGAGGTGTCGATAAAATAAAATACAGACATGAAGGCGTCATGATCATCTTTAGAGCAGCAACATATTATCATATAACTTCTTATGCTAAAGTGATAATTCGTTCACAAGGTAATGTATTAACCAAAAGCTTTATTGAGAACTAACAAACTATGATCTCAGTCATTGAAACAATTGCAATTTATCATAATATCGGAAAGAGTCAATGTAAGAGCTTTTATGTAGCAAGTCCACATACTCAACCATCTTCTAGTCTTTCATAATTGCTAACACTCACGCGATATTTATGAGATCAAAGCCTCAATTGGACACAGAGAAAGATAGGGGCATATAATTTCGCCTCCCAACCTTTTACCTCAAGGGTAATGTCAACAATAATAACTTATGATCACCTACATCCGAGTGGATATGTATGTTTGGATCTTTCCCCAACATATAGTGTTTGTCAAAAAGAAAAAGTGCAAAAGGGAAGGGTGAAGATCACCATGACTCTTGTATAAAGGTAGAAGATAAAAAAATAAAAGATAGGCCCTTCGCAGAGGGAAGCATAGGTTGCCATGCGCTTTTTTGGTTGGATGCACGGAATCTTAATGCAAAAGAACGTCACTTTATATTGACGCTTGTGATAAAGATCTTTATTATGCAGTATGTCGCTTTTATTTCTTCCATATCACAAGTTCATATAAAGTTTATTTTCCTCACACAAAAAGATCATACATATTTAGAGAGCAATTTTTATTGCTTGCACCAATGACAACTTACTTGAAGGATCTTACTCAATCCATAGGTAGATATAGTGGACTCTCGTGGCAAAATTGGGTTAAAGGATTTTGGATGTCTCTACTTAGTGCAACAGATTTAGCTAGCATAGGATGAGACGCAAGCTCAACATGTTGGAGGATCCAGAAAAATATAACTTCTATTCGGATATAATAAAACATAACCCATTATGTTGTCTTCCTTGTCCAACATCAACTTATTAGCATATAATATTTTAATGAGTGCTCACAATCACAAAAGATGCCCAAGATAGTATATTTATATGTGAAGTCTCTCTTTCTCTATTACTTCCTATTAATTGCAACAATGACCAATACTATGTTTGTCAACCCTCTACAAATTATATTCATCATACTCCTTACATGTGAAGTTATCACTCTCCATAAGATCATTATATAATCTATTTTACTTCTTTTATTCTTTTCTTTTCTAGGATCAAAGCAAGAAAGCAAAACCCTCAACTCAAAACTACTCTTTATTATATAACTCTTGGACTCGATTACATAGATAGATCAGAAAGCAAAACTCAAAGACTAAATCATGCTAAAAACTTTTATTCTACTAGATCAAGGTATAACCAAAAGGATCGAACTAAGATAAACGATAAAGATAAAGATGTGATGGTGATACAATACGGGGGAACCTCCCCCAAGCTTGGCACTAGCCAAGGGGAATGCCCATACCCATGTACTCAAGTCTCCTTCTTCGAAGGTGGTGGTGACGAGGTTTCTGTTAGCTTCATTAAGGTACCCTTCAGGTCCTGCAATTCTTGGAGTACACATTGGAGAATATTTGTATTCTTCTGAATTTCCTCCAAAAGATGCTTATTTTCAGGCCACCAAGAATCTTTCCTTGCATCACTTTCTCTTGGACGGGATATATCCCAATTGGAGGGTATATGCGCACGAGGAGTATTCTCCACTTCATAGTTATGAACTAAATTATGAAAGTTGTTCTGATGTAACCTATGCAAGGGCCTCCTAGGGGGGAGCCCTTCTCGTATCTCTTGGCCTTCATGGTTCCTTGTAGTGCCTATTACTTAATGGGCGTTTGGACTTTGGAATAGTGGAGATGCCGGCCAGAGTACCTCTCTCCAAAGTTGGAGGCTGAACCTCAAGCGAATCTCCCTCATCCTCCTTCATTGTGACTTCCTCGGCATCCTCCCTCCTGAGTTCCATCTGCATCAACCAAGCATCGTCTTCCACATTGTTGGAAAGGAAGAAGACATGATGCTTGGCCTTTAAAACTCTGGCAGAAAACAACTCGAAACAAGAACATAAGAGATTGTCGTGATACGGTAGTCAAAATATTTGGGAGATTATATAATGAATTTTTACCATGCATAACAAGTATTCTGGGAGAAAACGGAGTCCGGAGGCACACAAGGTGGCCACAAGCTTGGGAGGCGCGCCCAGGGGGGTAGGGCGCGCCCCCACGGCTTGTCGCCTCCTCGTGCGCTATCCGGACTACTTCTTATTTTTCTAATTTCTTAAATATTCGAAAACGGAGTAAAATTGCCATTGGAAAACTTTTGGAGTCGGTTTACTTACCGTATCACATATCTATTCCTTTTCAGACTTCTGGAGCGTGTTGGAAAGCTTCCTTTCTGTATTCCTCCGGTGTTATGGTATGAATAATATTAGTTTCAACATTTATGGGTGTACCTGAGATATAATGTTTGATTCTTTGCCCATTCACCACCTTCGGGTTATTGCCTTCAGCGTTGATTTTGATGGCATCGGAACGGTAAACTTCCTCGATAATGTAAGGCCCTTCCCATTTAGAGAGAAGTTTTCCTGCAAAAAATCTTAAATGAATTGTATAGCAAGACATGGTCACCTATATTAAACTCACGCTTTCGTATCATTTTATCATGCCATCTTTTAACTTTTTCTTTAAACAATTTGGCATTTTCATAGGCTTGGGTTCTCCATTCATCGAGTGAGCTAATGTCAAATAACCTCTTCCCACCGGCAAGTTTGAAATCATAGTTGAGCTCTTTAATTGCCCAATAAGATTTATGTTCTAGTTTGAGAGGTAAGTGACATGCTTTCCCGTAAACCATTTTATATGGAGACATACCCATAGGATTTTTGTAAGCAGATCTGTAAGCCCATAGCGAATCATCAAGTTTCTTAGACCAATTCTTTCTAGATCTATTGATAATCTTTTGCAAGATCAATTTTATTTCTATGTTACTTAATTCTACTTGACCACCCGATTTAGGATGATAAGGAGATGCAATTCTATGGTTAACATCATATTTAGCAAGCAATTTACGGAAAGCACCATGAATAAAGTATGAACCACCATCAGTCATTAAATATCTAGGGACCCCAAACCTCGGAAAAATAACTTCTTTAAGCATTTTAATGGAAGTGTTGTGATCAGCACTACTAGTTGGAATAGCTTCTACCCACTTAGTAACATAATCATCAAAAAACAAAATATGAGTATACCCATTAGAAGATGGAAACGGTCCCATATAATCAAATCCCCAAACATTAAATGGTTCAATAACAAGTGAATAACTAATTGGAATTTCCTGACGTCTACTAATATTACCAATTCTTTGACATTCATCACAAGACAAGACAAACTTACGAGCATCTTTGAAGAGTAGGCCAATAAAAACTGGACTGTAATACCTTGTGCGCAGTTCTATCTCCAGCATGGTGTCCTCCATAAGCCTCGGAGTGGCACTTGCTAGGATTTGTTCCTATTCATGCTCAGGTACACAACGACTAATATCACCATCTACTCCTTTTTATAAGGTGTGGGTCATCCTAGAAGTAATGCCTTAAATCATAGTAAAACCTTTTCTTTTGTTGGTATGTGAAACTAGGTGGTATAAATTTAGCAACACCAAAATTAGCATAGTCTGCATACCACATGGAGTACTACGAGAAGCATTTACAACAGCTAATTGTTCATCAGGAAAGCTACCATCAATAGGTAGAGGGTCATCAAGAATATTTTCTAACCTAGACAAGTTATCTGCTATGGGGTTCTCAGCTCCTTTACTATCAATAATATGTAAATCAAATTCCTGTAGCAAAAGAACCCACCTAATCAGTCTAGGTTTAGCCTCTTTCTTTTCCATAAGGTATTTAATAGCAGCATGATCGGTGTGAACAATTATTTTGGAATCAACAATATACGAGCTGAACTTATCACAGGCAAATACAACTGCTAAAAAATATTTTTCAGTAGTAGCATAATTTCTTTGAGCACTATCTAGGGTTGTACTATCATAACAGATAACATTTAATTTCTTATCAACTCTTTGTCCTAGGACAGCACCAACGGTATAACCACTAGCATCACACATAATTTCAAAGGGTAGGTTCCAATCTGGTGGTTGAACAATAGGTGCGGAAATTAAGACTTTCTTAAGTATTTCAAATGCTTCTACAGAATCATCATCAAAAACAAATTGAACATCTTTTTGCAAAAGATTAGTGAGAGGCCTAGAAATTTTAGAGAAGTCTTTAATAAATCTCCTATAGAAACCAGCATGACCAAGGAAGCTTCGTATACCTTTGATATCTTTAGGACAGGACATTTTTTCAATAGCATCAACTTTAGCTTTATCAACTTCAATACCTCTTTCAGAGATTTTATGCCCCAGGACAATACCTTCATTAACCATAAAGTGGCACTTCTTCCAATTCAAGACAAGATTAGTTTCTTCACATCTCTGCAAAACTCTATCAAGGTTGCTTAAGCAATCATCAAAAGAAGTTCTGTATATGGAAAAAGCATCCATGAAAACCTCAACAATCTTTTCACAAAATTTAAAGAATATAGCAGTCATACATCTTTGAAAAGTAGTGGGTGCATTGCATAAACCAAAAGGCATACGTCTATAAGCAAAGGTACCAAAAGGGCATGTAAAAGTAGTTTTTTCTTAATCCTCTTGTGACACAGGTATTTGGGAAAAACCAGAGTAACCATCTAGAAAGCAAAAGTGTGTATGTTTTGATAGTCTTTCTAGCATTTGATCAATAAAAGGTAGAGGATAATGATCTTTCCTAGTAGCTTTGTTTAATTTTCTAAAATCAATTACCATTCTATAACTTGTGACAATTCTTTGTGGGATAAGTTCACTTTTATCATTAGGAACAACAGTAATACCTTCCTTATTTGGAACACAATGGATAGGGCTTACCCATCTACTATCAGCTATGGGATAAATTATACCTGCTTCCAGAAGCTTTAATATTTCATTCCTTACCGCTTCCTTCATCTTAGGATTTAATCGTCGCTGGTGATCAATAACTGGTTTAACATCAGGCTCCATATTAATTTTGTGCTGATATGGAGTGGAACTAATGCCCTTAAGATCATCAAGAGTATATCCAATAGCGGCACGATGCTTCCTTAAAGTTTTCAATAATCTATTTTCTTCATGTTCTGAAAGGTTAGCACTAATAATAACAAGATATATCTTCTTTTCATCAAGATAAGCATATTTCAGAGTATCAGGTAATTATTTAAGATCAAACACAGGATCACTCTTGGGTGGTAGAGGATCTCGAGGAGTCTCAACAGGAAAATTGTGTTTCAAAGCAGGCATTTGTTTAAAGAATATTTCATCTATTTTGTTTCTTTCATTCATAAACATGTCATTTTCATGGTCTAGCAAATATTGTTCTAAAGGATCAGAGGAGGCACGGCAATAGAAGCAAGACCTATAATTTCATCTTTACTAGGCAATTCTTTATCACGAGGTTGTCTACAGAATTTGGAGAAATTAAACTCATGAGACACCTCCCCAAAACTTATGCTAACAGTTTCTTTCTCACAATCTATCTTAGAATTAACGGTGTTCAAGAAAGGTCTACCAAATATAATGGGAAAAAATCATCTTGTGGGGAACCAAGAACTAGAAAATCAGTAGGGTATTTTGTTTTCCCACACAAGACTTCAACATCTCTAACAATCCCAAGCGGTGTGATAGTATCTCTATTAGCAAGCTTGATAGTAACATCGATATCTTCTATTTCAGCTAGTGCAATATCATTCATAATTTCTTGATATAAAGTAAAAGGGATTGCACTCACACTAGCACCCAAATCACATAAACCATGATAACAATGATCTCCTATTTTAACAGAATCAATAGGCATGCCAACAATAGTTCTATGTTTATCTTTTTCATCGGGTTTAGCGATTCTAGTAGCTTCATCACAGAAAAAAATAACATGACCATCAATATTATCAACCAATAGATCTTTAACCATAGCAACATTAGGTTCAACTTTAATTTGTTCAAGGGTGTAGGTGTTCTTGTATAACTCTTACGAACCATAGCTAAAGCTTTAGCATGTTCTTTTATCCTAACAGCAAAAGGTGGTTTCTCAACATAAGCAGTAGGAATAACTGGATCAACATTATAAGTAATGGTTTCTTACTTAGCTTTAATAGATTCTACTACTTTTACTTCAATGGGGGATGATATTTAAACCACTTCTCCTTACGGAGATCAACATGAGTAGCAAATTATTCACAGAAAGAAGCTACTATCTCAGAGTCAAGTCCATATTTAGTGCTAAATTCATGGAAAGTATCGGTATCCATAAAAGATTTAACACAATCAAACTCAAGGTTTATACCTGACTCGTTACCTTCATCGAGCTCCCAATCTTCAGAGTTGTGTTTAATTCTTTCCAAAAGATCTCATTTGAATTCAATAGTCTTCTTAATAAAATAACCAGTACAAGAAATATCGAGCATGGATTGATCATTACGAGGAAGTCGAGCATAAAAATTCTGAATAATAATTTTTCTTGAGAGCTCATGATTGGGGCATGAATATAACATTGACTTAAGCATCCCTCAAGCTTGAGCGATACTTTCTCCTTCACTAGGCCAACAATTATATATATAATTCCGATCACGATGAACTAGATGCATAAGATAAAACTTCTGATGAAATTCCAATTTCAATCGGTTGTGATTCCAAGCTCCAATATCATTGCATAGCCTATACCATGTCAATGCATTTCTCTTCAAAGATAAAAGGAAGACCTTCTTCTTGACTTCATCTTCGGGCAAACCTCCAAGCTTAAATAATCCACAAACTCCATCCACATAGATTAGATGCATATCAGGATGCAGTGTTCCATCTCCTACATAAGGATTAGTTAGCAGTTTCTCTATCATACCCAAAGAAATTTCATAATAAATATTTTCAGTAGGTGAAGTAGGTTGAGGAGAAACTCTTTGATCTTCTGGTCGAGGTGAAGATATCCCGAACAAGCCCCTCAAAGGATGATTTTCCATGGTGACAAGTGACAGTAAATTTTAGCACGTAGCATAAATTTTTCCTTACCAAATTCCACTCACTAGAAGTGCTTCACTCCCCGGCAACGGTGCCAGAAAAGAGTCTTGATGACCCACAAGTATAGGGGATCAATTTTATTCCTTTTGATAAGTAAGAGTGTCGAACCCAACGAGGAGCAGAAGGAAATGACATCGGTTTTCAGCAAGGTATTATCTGCATGCACTGGAATTATCGGTAACAGATAGTTTTGTGATAAGATAATTCATAACGGGTAACAAGTAACAAGTGTATCAAAGGTGCAACAAGGTGGCCCAATCCTTTTTATAGAAAAGGATATACCTGGAAGATCTCTTATATAAACCAAAGCGTTCCTGAGGACACATGGGAATTATTGTCAAGTTAGTTATGATCATGCTCATATGATTCGCGTTCGTTACTTTGATAATTAAATATGTGGGTGGACCGGTGCTTGTGTATTGTCCATACTTTGACAAGCCTCCAACTTATGATTAACCCCTCTCGCAAGCATCTGCAACTATGAAAGAAGAATTAAGATAAATCTAACTATAGCATGAAACATGTGGGTCCAAATCAGCCCCTTACGAAGCAACACATAAACTAGGGTTTAAGCTTCTGTCACTCTAGCAACCCATCATCTACTTATTACTTCCCAATGCCTTCCCCTAGGCCAAAATAATGGTGAAGTGACATGTAGTCGACGCTCACATAACACCACTAGAGGAAAGACAACATACATCTCATCAAAATATCGAACGGATACCAAATTCACATGATTAGTTATAACAAGACTTCTCCCATGTCCTCGGGAACAAATGTAACTGCTCACAAAGCATGTTCATGTTCAACATCAGAGGGGTATTGAATATCATTAAGGATCTGAACATATGATTTTCCACCAAATAAACCAACTAGCATCAACTACAAGGAGTAATCAACACTACTAGCAACCCACAGGTACCAATCTGAGATTTTGGGACAAATATTGAATACAAGATATGAACTAGGGTTTGAGAGGAGATGGTGTTGGTGAATACGTTGATGAGGATTAACTCTCCCTCAATGAGAGGATCATTGGTGATGACGATGGCTTTGATCTCCCCCTCCCAGAGGGATGTTTCCCCGGCACAATAGCTCCGCCGGAGCCCTAGATTGCTTTTGCCCAGGTTTCGCCTCGAGACGGCAGCGCTTCATCCCGTAAGCTTCCCTCTGACTTTTTAGGTCAAAACCTTTCATATAGCAGAAGATGGGCACCAGACGTTGGCCGGGGGGGCCCACAAGACCTAGGGGTGCATCCTGGGGGGTAGGGCGTGCCCCCAGCCTTGTGGCCACCTGGTGGGTCCCCTTCTGTTGTTTCTCCGCCCAAAATTTTTTATATATTCCAAAATAATTCTCCATAGAGTTTCAGGACATTTGGAGTTGTGCATAATGGGTATCTCAGATTTGCTCCTTTCCGGTCCAGAATTCCAGCTGTCGGCATTCTCCCTCTTCATGTAAATCTTGTAAAATAAGAGATAAAAGGCATAAGTATTGTACCATAATGTGAAATAATAGTCCATAAGGCAGTAAATATCAACATAAAAGCATGTGATGCAAAATGGATGTATCATAATCCGTCCGAGTAAAATCAGACCCATCATCTTTAAATTTGGGAAACCCGCCGGCCATCTCTTCCAGGGTCCTGACTGAATAAACTTTTGCCCGGCTTAGTGAAGTTATCGCCCCTGCTCGGGCGGCTGACATCCTCAGTTCATCAATTTGCTTCAACATTGTGGACAGTTGATCCAGTACATCTCTTATGAGCTGCGGTAGTTTTTTACCACCTGATGCAGCTACAAGAGTGTGAAGACTGCCAACATATAGTTTTTCCACTAAGGAATACAATGCTTTCAACTTCATCAGCATGTTTTTCCCAAGGCTGGAGCTTCTCGCACCTGAAATACATTCAATGCAAGAGTTTCCAGGCGAGTTACATTTAAATATTCAAGTCGCCAGGCGGGTCATTTTTATTGGTTCAAAGTTTTACTTACCAAAGATGGCTTCGGTCATCTGAGAAATATGGCGTTTTAAGCCAGACAATTCTTCAGCCACCGGCTTCAGCTGGTCTTCGGTGTCTTGCGCTTGTTTCAACAGAGCAACCTTTTCGGTTTGAAAGGCGGATTTTTCTACTTCAAAGTCTGCCTTGATCTCTTCCAATTCTTTTAAAGAAGACTGTATGCTTGAGTCAGCTTTGGCTCACCCGGTTTGTTCTAACTCAAAGTATTTCTTCAAGCCTGCGAAATTTAACTCGACAAAAGATAATGCTTCCTGCAAGATAAGGAAGAATTTTAATCATCAGATTATTTGGTTAAGCAGGCAACAATAGTTAACCCAGCACTTGGGGTTGTTTCATGCAAGATAAATTTATTCAAGTCCCAAGCAATTGCAAGCAACCTACTTTGCACTTGGGGGCTAATGTATGTCAACTTTTCCTTCAAAATCTAATGCAGAAGACCTAGCTCATCTCATGGAGATGAGTCGGCCCTTGGGGGCTACTTGATGCTTCTTTCAAATTTACTTACTATAGAAGACCCGGCCTGTCTCATTGTGATGAGCCGACCCTTGGGGGCTACATGACAAGATTTTCATATTTTAATGCAAGTCTTATATGTACTCAAAGTCTTCCTATGTTCAAGACTTGGGGGCTACATGGGCATGTATATAATACTGAGAGAGGTCAAGTTTATCCATACCTTGTATTTTCGCTTAATCATGCTCACTAAGTCAGCTTCCATTTCACGGCTTGTTGAAAGGTGGCTTAGATAGCCCGCATGCAGCTCCTCTGCGCTGAACTCTTCATAATTAGGAAGTTCAAGTTTTGCCTTACCCTTTTCCACTAAGGGCACCTCATCTTTGGTTGTGTGTTTAGTTAGTACATTGGAGATGCCTGGGGTCTTATGACCCGCCCCAGTGATAGCAATATCTTCGTTGTTCCCTTCTTGAGAGGGAACGTCTTCAGTTGCCTTGGCAGGGCTGGAAGCAAGAGTCGGACTTGGCGGGTTCAGCTCATCTATCGGGTTAGCATTGATATCCATAGCTTCGGTGGTTGCCGGGTCAGACTGTGGGGGCAGGTCATCCTGGTTATCATGCTGGTCTTCAGGGTTCGCAGTGTTCACCTCAGGGGTCACCAAGATTTGTTCATCAGACTTAGGGATGTCGGGGTTTATTGATGACTCGCCCACTTTCCTTTTCTTGGCTTTGGCTTTGACTCTGCAAAGAAGATGGCTTGTTAAAGTTATAGGCGCTGATGATTACAAAGTTCAAATCAAAAAGAGAGTTACCCTGGGTTTATAACCAAGGCTGGCAACTGTGTAGAGGATGACTCTCTTGAGGACGGTGGCGACTCCTGATAGTTGGAATCAGAAGGAGTAAGTGGCTGCCTTACAAGGCCGGCTTTGGGTAAAGAAGGAGTTGGATTGTATGGCACCTCGTTACGCCGCTTGTGATTAGAAGGTTCATGAGTTAACCCGGCCACCGGATCTCCAGAGCCACCACTCTATCTTTGGCGCCTCGACTCATGCTGGGTTTTCTTCAAAATAAAGTTCGGGTCTAAATGAGCATCTGGATGAGAAAAGCTTACCTTCCGAACGACCTGCCTTATCTTCTTTGGAGACAAGGAGTCTGAGCCGTAAGAGATAGAAATTACCTCTGTATCCTCAGCTCGGCTTGTTGCAACTTCACCCTGAGAGTAAGAGGTGTCAGCTAATTTGATAAAGAGACGGCCAAGGGAGTCAAGTTCTACCTCTAACTGTTCGTCAGCCTCCGGTGACTCGCCCGTGGTTGCTAGCTCGTTCTCAGCAGCTCGCTTATTCTTTTTCCGAGCTGGTGTGGTCTTAGATTTGGCCACCGTAGTTTTCCTCTTCTTATTCTAGAAGGGAGTGTCAGCCTGCATAATTGGGAAAGGTAAGAAAATGAAGTGTCGAAGTAAAGTGAGGATTTGCAAGCCGAATAGAAAAGGGGGCTTACTGGAGGTGCCGGGTTAAGCTTGGAAAATGGTAGTAGCTCTGTCTTATTGCAGTTCTCCTGAGTTTCTCCGGGCAGACTCTTTACAATTTTGTTGACTTCTTCAGTGGTTAAATCATCAGAGTTATACCATTGAGGGTCGGTTGACTCGCCTGAATATTCACACATTAAGCCGGGGCGGCGTCTTAGAGGGAGAATCCTCCATGCAACCCAGCACCGGGTTAGATCAACCCCTGTTAAACCATTAGCAAGTAAAGCCCTGAGTTTTTGGTAGATTGAGGTGGCTTCAACATGCTCCTATGCAATGTTTCGGCTTGGGAGATCCAAGTCCATGGGAAGGCGGTCCTCTCTGTAACCCAGCAAGGGGTTCTCATTAGTTGGGACGGTATTCTTGCAATAAAACCAAGTCTTATCCATCCCTTGGGATGGTTTGGTAAGGTAGCTGCAGGCAAACAGCCGTCTCTACGTCTCTGGATTGAAATTCCGCCGAGTTCTAGGCTCGGACCGTCTGCACATTTTGTTTGGCGGTTCATATAGAAGAATTCCTTGAAAAGGGCAACAGTAGGCTCTGTCTGCAGATATGCTTCACATATGATTTGAAAGTGGCAGATGTTGGATATGGAGTTTGGGCCCAGATCTTGAGGATGAAGGTTGAAGTAGCTTAAGACGTCCCAAGTGAATTTTGACTCGGGCGGGGAGAAGCCTCTATGGAGATGGTCTACAAACATCACGACTTCTCCTTCGTCGGGTCGTGGAACATCGTCTCCTTGGCCGGCTCGCCAACCAATCTCTTCTTGAGCCGGCAAAAAGCCTTGAGCTTGATAATCCTTAAGGATGGGTTCGGAGACTTGGGAAGGCACCCAATTGCATAAGGTGGTTTTTGACATATTGAGTCACCTAAATAGGATGGAAGACTACGGAAATATAAATGGCGGGTTAATCAAGAAATAATGACTCGTCACTGCAGTTATATCGACAAGACAACATAATAGATATGTCACCCTAAACGGTGAACTTGTTTAGCAACAGATGCAGTTTCCAAAAGAATAGGTGAGTTACAATTTGTTGGTAAGCCGCCCAAGATATGAAGGCGGGTTAACTAAGTTAAAGATCACTAAGTTTTTTGTTAAGTGTGGAATAAAAAGTTTCTACCGAAGCACCTATAATCATGGATCTACAGGAAATTCAAAAAGGGGAAATAATAGCTAAACCTAAGAACAGCGGCGGAAGGGCTTGTTGATCTGTGTCAGAGTTCTATTGAAAATCTGGTACACCTAGATGCAAAATCAGTCTTGAACTAGTGCCGCTACGTTTCTATGAAGGTTCAGAGGAGCTCTAGATCTAAAAAGCAATGGTGGTAAAAGGATGGACGAACTCTGGCGAACACAGGTGAACGCTGATGAGCTATGAAGGGAACAGTGAGATCTAGAAAGGTGAAATCGACATACCTGGATCTAGCAAACAATGGAAGAGGTATTCGGTTGAAGCACCGACGAAGCTGGTCTAGTGTCGTGGTCGATGATGAAGTGCTTGGTGAAGGTCAGTCAGCGGCGGTGCTCCAGTCGCGGGAAGTATTGAGAGAGAGGAAGAAGAAGAAGCAGAGGGGACGAGGTAAAATGAGACCAGGGCCCCCCGTGCGTATTTATAAGGGAAAAGCAATAGTAAGTGGAAAGTGTGAAAATCGAGGGGGCACAGTAACCTTCAGAGCAAAAGACACCTCGGTTTTCAAGATAAGTGGATATGCTTAAAGATTCGTCATGACGTCATGAGGGACTCCCTAAAATTGCAGAGGTGACATCATCGTTTCATATGGCGGGTCATGAAGTTTTTTCCAACTAAGATTTTGGGACCTGGAGGTAAGACTCGCCAGACTGATGGATTGAAGATTGACATGAATAAATTCAAATCAATCTGGGGCCTAATGTTGGGGATATGACCCCGCGATATAACCCTCCATACAAAGGTCGGTTCATATTACTAGCGACTCTCGGAGTTAAACTTTAGATGGGCCAAAGTGATCAAGATGCAAGACTGGAAGGGCGGCACACAAGACGGGCCGGCTTAGGGCCCAGAACCAAAAGGCGGCAGTGGCGGCCCAGAAGCATAAGCCGCCACATGATGACTTGCTAAAGGGGCAAGGCGACTCAGAGTTGGACTTAGTCACGGGTCATAACACGACCCAGACTCTTGTAAACCCAGGGCCCTCGACCTGTATATAAAGGCGAGTCCCCGGGATAGATAGATCAGGTTACAGTCAATCAATAGCTAGGTCAAGCGAATATGCTCCCTTGTAATCGATACACAAGCAATAAGCAGAAAAATAGGAGTAGGCTCTTACCTCCATTGTGAGGGGCCGAACCTGGGTAAACTCATGTCTCTCGACCCGCTCAACCCCGACAAGCTAATCACCGTTTGCGATGGCCTCATATCTAAGTCCTCACACTAGGACATCTCCCGTGACAAAACCACGACAGACCCCCATTAGGATAATAAAACATGAGCGGAAAGGTTGTAGCCATGTCATGCTAATTTATCATACGACCACCTTCTAGGGGGTTAACGAGGCAATGACATTTCTTCTAATATGCTATATTGCACGAGCATGAAAATAAATAGTTTTCATCCCAACCTACACCCACCAAATTGTGCATATCATCATCTAGTTTTCTTGGATAATCTAGTAGCTAAACAATATGTCTCTTCGGAAGTATTTTAAAACTTTATCCCGGTGTTTGAGGGGAGCGTATATATCTTATATCCATATGCTCTAGACTTTATTGCAATTCTAAATGGGGCATGTCTGGATGGGATATAGATTTTCTCGAACATTTTAGGTCATAGTTATGATGTTTAAGCTTAGCACATAGCACATGGGCATTATGGGCTTGCGATTTCCCATTACAAATTTCCACTAACGAATATAAGTGATCACCCCCATGAAATAAGCCCATTGGTTGATAATTCCACATTGCTTCATTAAACCAATGGGTTGTCAATGCACGATAAAATTTAACATTTATATTTCTTCATTAAACTTAGCAAAATTAGTTATATATTGTATTTACTTATAACTCATTCTATCAATGCACGATATTCACTAGGATACTTTCCTGTTACACATAGCAAAATTAATTAAATTTTTTACTTTTTTATAACTCATTCTATCAACATACTAGTTTGATTAGTATATTTTTCTATTACACTCAGCAAAGTTAATCACATTTTTTACTTCTTTATAACTTATTCTATCAACATGCTAGTTTAACTATTATATTTTTCTATTAAACTTAGCAAAAAAGTAACCACCTTGGATAGGTAAGACACACTTTATCATACAACTTTAATGGATCCATCATTACGCACATAGTTAACACTAACTTTAAGTCATATTTTCCAAGGATAATTACATCTGCCAATTCTTTCTGAGACATTGCCCCTCGAAACCATTCTTCAAATCATGTTCTCCTAGATTCTAAAAATAAATAAAAGAATCACAAAATCACATTCCTCCATGGATTAGTTTCTGCCACTTGGGTGAATTGTAGTGTATATAAATATGTGTTTGATTTGCTTTCATTTAGCATGTTTAAATATCTTGGGAAGAACTCTAATTTTTCTCCAACAAATATCATGAAAGAATACTAAAAAAAGGCATTAGAGAGGTTTCTAGAATATGCTTTTATCTAACAAATATCATGAATGAGATAGTAAAAATATCATGCAAGAGGTTTCTAAAATAAGATTTTGTCTCGTCCACAAAATAAAAGAGTAAAGCACTTTCTATCTTAGGTGTGAGTGGATAAAAAATATAGAGTGTATGAGGTGTACTTACAAGGGCTTGTCCTTGAATACTTGGTATTGCTCGTTTATTGAATTTTCTATGGTCAAGTCATTGTATTTTATGACCTGACAACGTACACTCGGTAGGTATTGCAATAGCATCACTCACGGTTATCAATATAGGCCGATGTGACTGATATATCAACCAATATATCCATTTAACATCCTACTAATACCGATTTAGTATGTCATATCATAAATTAATTTCGCACATATCGACTGATATAGACCGATATATGGGACAATATGACCAGCCTTTGGCATGATATCTTGACTAATATGGGCAATATGGAGAGGGGCATTTTGGAGGATGAGCTACCTGATGCTAGGTATCCGGACATGTGTTTGCTCACTGTGATCTGGACAATATGATTTACTATGGCAATACATGATTAGAATACAACAATTTTGAACAACGTTACCGTATACACTTGGCCCATGTTGGTGAATTACCTCGTCCGGATTCATGTGCACCACATACATCAACTTTTTTTCTCGTCATTTATTTCTCCTCCGCTCCTGTCTTTGCTCGCTCATCTCGGTTGACACCGCCGGCAATGTCGAGTTTGGGGATGTAAGTCTCCAGCAACCTTTTCAAGTGCATTAAAAGTGATCTGCATCCAGATCGGGATGAGGGGAGGAGACGAGATCGATCTGGGTTAATGTCTTGCCACTTGCTGATGATTTCCTCCAAGGAAACTTCTGCCTCCTCCAGCTTGCCTGCTCCATCCCCATGCTCCCATCCGTGCTCCCACTTCATCCTACGGTTGTCTTTTTTTATTTTTCCTTTCTAATCTAATCATCTCCCCTCTGATTTTAAGGGGGTGGGGTCGGGCCTTATTTTGTTCCAATCAAATCATGCCACATATGCGGGAGCACGGATGGGCACACACGCGGGGAGCAGGCAAGTCTCGTCCGAAACTTTGCTCCTGCTTCTTGTTTGCCATGTTTTCTTGATCTGATTGGATATGGTCGGGACTTTCCACTGGATTTGTATGTGTATTTTTGGTTTTCCTATTGCATTGCTTGAGATTTGGGGTGATTTTTTAGATTGTGACAACTTTTTAAAAAACAATTGGGTAATTTATGATGGATCGTTCTATCCAGCATACTCCTCTATGGAAAGGTACTTGCGTTTGTGGATTTTCATTTATTATTTTTGTTGGCCCAAATTTTTGATCTTATTTGTGTGGGTTTTACATATGGTATATGAATCTATCAGCAAAAAAAATCCTCGTGATTGTACAAATAAAAAGGATGTATTTGTTCAAAAGATTGTGATTCTCTTATCCTCTGAGATCAGGATGTTTTTTTATGTTCTTAGTTTATGAGTGTGAGACCATATTACACCTTGGACTAAAAATGTAGCAAACATCATGCGGGGTACTTTTGCCCATTGATATGTTGATGAATCATTTCTCGGTACAATGAATATCAGTTCTGCAAAACTTTTGATGAATCTGCAATTTTGGTTATTTTTGTGACGGATTTGATATTTCTTTTGGTCCATTTGTGATGATTTTAGTGCTTAATCCTAAGTAGCAGTATGTTCCAGCTAATGCATAAGATTAGTAAGCTGGATTAAGTTAACACATCATTTTGTCCATGCTCGTTGTTGTTAGGCCATCTATTAATCAGCAAAATATGTACCCAAGGAACCAAGAGCTGCAGTCAAAGCAGTTATTAAAGCTCAGGAACAACGTAACCAAAGGCACAAAAAGAGATGATGTATCCTAAATTTATACTCGGGGTGGGGGGCAATGCCTCGCCTTCTTCTCCTTGAGCTTGGAAAACAAATTTGGAGCTTACTCACTAAAAAGTAGATCTTGAGGTGAGTTGCCAACTTTCACAAACTTCTCGCAGCAAATGCACAACATTGGAAGCTTTGAGGTGAATGCAACAGTACTTTCCTACAACTCAAGCATAAGAAAAATATGTACAAATAAAATGGACCATTTTATTTTATTTTTATTTTTTCTTAGTGAGTCCCAAGCCATATTTTTATAACCATGTGACAAATACCTAATATAACTCATGAATTTCATTGGTCCCCTAGTTACATGTCATTACCACGAAAGCATACATTGGGGGCTAAGTTGTCCTTTGAAGTAGAGATTTAGAGATGTTTATAGTATGACATGTCAAAATGGCGCATGCATGGAAGCTTAGAGGAGCACACCCAGAGGAGTGCATGTCCGCAGGCACATAGGGTTACATCCCTGAGATAATGTGTGGGAAATGAGCATTGAACTTGCCCCATGCATGAGCAAAGCTCGGCCGGTGGACCACGGTGGCGGGCTTGCGTCCTTCCTCGGCGAGGGGTCCTCCGGTGTGTGGCGGCGCCCTGAGCGCCTTGCATGATGGCAGAGCCTAGGTGCTAGGGCGGCAACCCCAGGGGCTATCGGCGGTGGCTGCGCCACTATGGGTGTGAAGGTAGCATGGTAACTAGTCGTGCAGATCGGTGGCAGTGGATCGGAGCTTCCCCTACAAAGATTCATTCTGTTCTGGGTGGGGGCGACTCAGGCGCCGACTGGCGGCCCTGGACTGCAGTAGCTTCACGTCTGGGGTGTCTTGGTCCCCCCCCCCCTCCCTGGTGGTGGTGTGACTCCCTTTCGGTGGAGTGCTTGGCGGCGAGGTGCGGCGAAGTTCCGGCGGATCTTGATCTGGATCTGGTTGGTGGGCTTGGTCCGTGGATACTGGCAACTTGAAAGCATGGTGAAGTTAGGCCTCGACTGCTCCTTGGCACCACGGTGGTGCAAGCGGAAGTGGTGGTAGCTCGGCATGGTGGTGTTGGTGGGGCGAGACGATGCAGCTTCATCGTTGTGGTGTTGCCGCGACGGCGGAACGAACCAACATGGGTGGTGTGCCCCATTCCGATGGGCAGGAATGGTGATGATTCGGATGAAAGTCATGCCCGTCTTCGGTCGGTGCCAGCGGCGATGGCGCATGTGGGCATTGTTCCCCTTCTTGGAGGCGTCATTGTGGTATGTTGGCACCTCGCTCGCTCTCACTTGGTTGGTTGTCTCGGGGCGAAAGTCTAGGTTCGGTTCCAAATCGGTAATGGCGACGCACTCGACATTGTTCCTTTGTTGGTGCTTACCGTTGTTCTGGATTGTTCTTCAGGTGAGCTATGTACGTCGTCATGGATGAGTCCAAGACCATGACATTTCCAGGGTTATCTGAGTCCTATCACCCACTCAAGCGTAGTTGGTGCGTCGGCAAGGATTGTTCGTTTGGAGGTATCGCGCTTTCGAGTTGACCAGGACATGTACAAGGACGTGTACAAAGTCCATGCAGTGTTGATCAAGACGCGGCTTTGTTGGTCAATTTAGGACAGAACCTCATGCGTTGGGGTTGTATTGTGTGTGTGCGCACGCGCGCGCGTGTGTGTTTACTTTTCACCCTGGTTGTGGTGAGAGCTTGCCTGAATTTTCTGTGGTGAGAGCTTGCCTGAATTTTCTGTATTTTATCCTCTGTATTTTAAGAGTGCAAAACTATGGGCACACAATTTACGTGCGGAAGGAGTTGATCGAATGGATGGGATTGCGTCCACAATACCATGAAAATATATTTCATGAGAAGTCTAATAATATTGATTTGGTTCTGTAGATGATTATATTTTGTTCTATAAATTTGGTTAACCTTTGCTCTAATGTGCACTGCATGTTAAAATGGAGGAAATATTAACATTAATTTTGATTAAGCACTAGAGTGAGCAATGATACTATTGTATGTACTACATACTGTACAAGGCCAGCCAATTAAGTCCTGCAACAGAATACATGGAACCCAAGAGAAAGAAAGGAAAAAAAAATATGCATGCACAAGGACGTGTACAAAGTCCATACAGGAAGAATTGTTTGCTCGATCGGCCGTCAGACTCTGAGCAGGTAGATGCTGAGCTCGGGTCCTCCGCTGCCGTCGGGGTTCATCATGTAGAACGCCTCCGAGTCCCTCGATCCGACGACCCGCTCGAACTTGGCGCGCATGTACATCAGATCGCCCTCGCCGGCGCCGCCTGCGGCCCCGGCGGCACCGTCGTCCGGGAGCACGCCGGCGCCGACGGACACCTGCTCCACGGCGCCCAGCACGCGCCACTCGTCGGCGCCGCACTCGCGGTGCACCGCGTAGCCGCACTTGAGCCCGTTGCAGTACGCGCGCCACGTCGGCTCCTCCAGCAGCGGCCGCCGCTTCTCCCCTGCACGTGCTTGCGGGTTAATCTGTGTGGCCTTGGCGCTTGAGCTGTGATTGTACAGGTGGCGGACGTACCTGCGTTGAGCGGCGGCTTCTCGCACTCGAGCGCGAGGCGCACGAGGCCCGAGGACATCTCCCTGACGAGCGCGCCGGTGGAGTAGGCGGCCATCTCCACCAGCAGCACCGGCGCCGATCGCGGGTCCGTCTGCAGCGCCACGTGCACGCGCCCGCGCCGGCGCCCGAAGATGGTGCCCGTGACGCACGACCCGAGCTGCCGGCGCCGGCGCCGGTGCGTGATCGCCGCCAGGAACACCGACCGCAGACGCGCCAGCGCGTCCGCGCGCTTCTTCCTCGACGACGAGGAGGAAGAGGAGGACTGCTCGCCGGTGGAAGACGAGTGCGCGGAGGACAGAGCGGCTGCTCCAGCCTCCTCCTCGTCTCCCTCGTCCTCCGCCTCTTGGCCGCTCGGCCCGCTGCGCTGCGGCGCCTTGCTGGAGCGCTTCTTGAGCAGCCAAGTGAAGCTCCCGCTGCCACCGCCGCCGCTCGGTGCGGTGGCGCTCCTGGAGCTGGAAGAGGGGAGGGGCAGCGGGGATGCCGCGCGAAAGGCTCTCGCCATGATGGCCAGCGCCGGCAAGCTCGCGCACTCTCTCTGCCTTTCTTTGCTGCGCCCGTCCGTGCGTGCGCGATGCTAATGATTCGTGGCCGCTGGGTGGAGTATTTGACGGGGTTTTAGTGGCAAAGCCGCCTGCTTTAAGGTGGTTAGCACTTGGCAGGGGTGGTGGCGGTACGCTTTTCGCAAAGCGGCTCGCGCGGGGAACACCCTGCCCGGCGCGGCGTAAATACCAGCACGAGAGGACGAGAGGGAATGACCGGTGAGGTGCGGTGCGATGCGATTAACACGGCCGCCTGACGGACCGACCGGCCGGCCGGGCAACCGAACGGGCAGGCAGGGCACGTACGGGCGTCGCGCAGGTGTCTCGGAGCGGCGGATGTGAGAGGGCACAGCACACAGGCCACAGGGCGTGCGCGTACATGTGCCGACGTTCCATGGTTGACACCGATAGGTGACGTGATACCGGGGCTCGGCGTCAGTAAAAGTTCTCCTTGGCACCTTTTTCCTTTCTGGCCTGATAATCATCGCTGCTGCCTACAATCGTGCAGCTTATTGAAGGGCACAACGGTTGTGACCTGAACAATGGAAATGTTTATCGGTTCTATTTGTACAAAAATTTGTTTATCGCTTCGGACACCCAGGGTATACCTGGCCATACCTCGGGTCGGGCCGGGCTTTGGGCCGGGCCTAGCCAAGCCCGACGCAATAATCCCAGGCCCGGGCCCGGCCCGACCAACGGGCCTGTTTTTGGGCCTGAGCCCGGCCTGAACATCTAAAAGCCCGTCGGGCTTCGGGTCGGGTCGGCCCGACCTTCAGGAAAGCGCAAAAATGACTGGTCCAGGCCTGGCCCGGCCCGGCCTTCAGGCTCAAAATCTAGGCCCAGGGACAGCGTCGGGTCGGGCCGGGTCGGGCCTTTTCGGGCCGGGCTTCCCATGGCCAGGTATAACCCAGGGCTCACCCCGTATCCCGTAGATGTACGTACCTACTGCGGACGATTTGCTTCCCGCACGTATACGCAGCTCAGGCTATGGTCACTGACTCAGGTGGCGGTCCCCCAGAAGCACCCACCTCTACGGCGCCGGATTATTGCATGCCGGTCACTGCCGAATTGGCGTAAAGACGAGGAGCACTTCAAAGAGTTTTGAGTTCAAGACTGCGTGCGTGCTCTGCCCAGCTGCGCATGATCCACACCGTCGAACCTCCCGTGATAAGTTATGAAGTCTAAAATAGTGCAGTAATACTGCTCGAGTCCGAATCCATTTTCGTAGGGGGAAAGCAGAATCCCTTTAGTCATTGTTTCGTAGGGGGAAAGCAGATCCCTTTTAGTCATTGCAACACTGGGTGAATGACGAGCACAGGAACAAAGGCTTCACATCATATACCAAAAAATCGCTTCCTTTCAATGAGATCAGATTTCGATTACATACAGGCAATCAATGAAAACAACTATGGCCAGACTACCCTCAGGTTATGGATCAGCAAAACTGCAGCTTGCTAGAACGGCATTTCCAAGCTGCACAAGAGCGATATGCGCTTAAGAACGACACGCGCAAGGTTAAACTCATCTAACTCTATAGTATGTACAGGGGTAACACGGACAGGTATACACAGGATTGGGCTACTAGGTCTAAATGTCAGCTGCCACCACTATCTACAAGCATGGACACAAAACGCCACGATTCTTTTCATCCAGCACATGCACCGATCAATTCACGCCATGCAACCTGCTGACTGGAAACGTTACCTTCTCTTTCTTTGCTAGCAAAAACATTGCCTTCTCTCATCAGCTTGCAGGTAGAGCGCCCTGATGGATTCCAGCATATTCAGGTCCAAGTGCAGAGCTCTGCATCATAAATCCCAGCTATAGGCGTACCGCTCTTAGCAAATACCCTGAAATGGTTATAAGGTCCGTCAGTTGTCTGAACTCCATCTTTTTATCTAAATTAATGCAGCAGCACACCAGATAGGTTGTTTATAGTTTGGAGCACACTGCAGCATTAGACCATACTGCCGACGGAAGTAGGGCAAAGTCGGAACATAGACAACTGCAAGGATCAAGCGCTTACCCATTTCCTGGTCTTCTTGAACCCACAGCTGGGCCTGTCACTCGGCCTCAAAGAACCTGGGCCAGCAGCTGTGAGGCACAGCGACCAGTAGCAACCGCATGGAGTCTCAATCTTGCCCTAAACAGCTTCTAGTTTGATTGGTGCTTTTGTAAAAACTGACAAAACAAAAGGTGCTTCCTCCCCTGGGTGGATAGTTGTTGGCACAATTGTGTATCCTTTCGGATAAGGTTCCAAGACCAATTCACACGATATCTCCCTTGAGTTTACATAATCTGTCCCGCCAACAGATTCATGCATGTAGATATTGTAAGCAGCACGGCAGCCCCTTGTCTTGAGTATCCTCATTCCAATATAAAACATGGAAGAATCATGACTAGATTGGTAATTCCTGAAACCATTTGTCTTTCTAGAGAAACCAACACCCTGACAAGCAGAAGTCCGTGTCAAAATCAGCATCAAAGTGCTTTCTTCAAGTCTTATATTAACACATGCAGATGGCACATACCTGTGTAAGGGTAATAAACACATGGACAGGATACAGTGCATCACGTCCTGTTACCCTAAGTCGGTACTGAGGATTTTGATGCCACGAGTCATAATCTTGGCAACCACCTGCACTGTAGCCACGCCATTGCCCATGGACAGAATAGCGCATCTCAGGTGGATAAACACGACAAACATATATTGATCGGAAGTGGATCTGAAAATCTTGCCAAGACATCCAGAATACACCATTCTTTGACTGCACCAACAATAATAGACAATAAGATACTGTGGTGAGTGGTGAGAGTTGTAAATTCAAATGCAGGTGCCTGTTTTTTTCGAAAGAGACAATTTATAACCAAAAATTGCAGGGGTGGCTATTGAAGTATTGATAATAAGATGCTTTTTATTTTCACAGTATTTAAAAATAAGCTGCACTCTGTTTACTTGATTGCTTACACATTGAGATGGTAAAAACTGTGTGGAACAGTTTTTTCATAATAAAAATATATTGTTTGTTCTGGTAATACAAAAAAATCAATGTTAATCCTTTCTGATGAAAGCTAATGGAGTACAATCTACTCACTCAAAATTATAGCCGGGAAAAGATTAGTACCTGTGGAACATGCTTGAGCTTATGCTTTATTCGTTCAGTCCACTCTTGTGACGAGTCTGACCATGGCCCATTCCATTCAACTTCATTTGCCCAAGGATTTCTAATTTGGACAAGCTTGTGGCCATCAACTTCTCTTATCTGAAAATACAGTATAAATGTATCAACGTAGAATGGAGACTGCCAAAAGCTGGAACAAACAAATGAGAGCAAACCTGCAAAATGGAGTAAGCATGTCCCTGAACAATGCCGCTTGATGAAATATGAGCATCAGAGCCAGAGGGACTTCCAGCACCAAGAAGAAAACCTTCTTGATTAAAATGTAACAGCTGAGACCACAATCTTCCACTAGCAAGATCGATCTGTGCTTGGGGACTCCGCATATCAATCTCCTCGCCAGCTCCTCCTGTGAGGTCAACTAGAGCATCTTGCACAAGCCCGCCTTCTAGCGCCTCATAAGAGCCATGAAGTTTTGCATAAGCTTTCTCAAGAATGGATACCCATAGCTCATTTTGTTTCCTACTCGTAGCAAATGCTGGTTTTCCAGGAGACTCGCAGGGAATCCAATCATCGACGACCACAGCCACCCACTCACCCTAGTGGAAAAGCGTGATGAAGAAAGAGTCAAGTTAGCTGAAGATAATGCATATGCTCTAGTTCATAAAATGAATTAGATTATTGGTGGAAAATAATGCATAAACCCTAGAGAAACTATGATGCACCCTAGACAAATCTCTGTGTGCACTAGTTCGTTCTCTTGGGTACTGTTGAGTTTGATCAGGAAATTGTGTGATCACTAATGAATTGATCTATAATACATGTAGGCATAATCTACTCAATTAAATGGGGGAACAGAACTGTGCAGGACTGCAGGCATGTGCTAAATTGATAAAACTGCACTAATGAATAATTTTGGTATCTTTTTTACTGCAATACGTGCATAATGTACTATATGTAAATTGGGACAGCTGCTTGTCAGGGTGTTAGTTTGTTGGAGTATATGATAACAAAGAGGCATCAAATATAATATGGGACTTCTGCTAACATCTCTAGGTTCAGGAGAAACGCCAATAATCTGAGTGGTGTAATATCCCCGTCTATTTACTTCACATGTACGCGTATATATACCGGTCTATGGCCTCATGGAAATAGAAGCTGAATATTTCCTCACATGGTATCAGAGATAGGTTCAGAGTATCAAATACCTGAATGCAGAATCGGATAGTGTAAATCCCTTCTTCATTGTATGCTGGAGTGATTATAACTTCAGATATACGAGACATCTCAGTTAAAACTGCAACTGCACTCAGGAACCAGCAGTCTCCCAACCGACCCTGAAAAGAACAGTTAGGGAAATTCGTTAGTACTATCAAAACATGATTTAATCTTGCTAAAAAAAATCTACTGTAGGGAAAAATACCAGAGCGGCACAAACCAAACACTATATACCTGGCATACGTCCGAGGAATTCACAGAACCAGAAAACAAGCATGGCTGAGAATTAATAGATATCTCCTTTGCTATGTCAGAAGGCCTCGTCCACTCAGAAACAACCTGAACTCATACAAAAATCAATTGTAAAGACTTGAACAATATTTAGTGCACAAGAGCACATATATGCATGAACAGTACCTGCAATTTTAGAGGAGGGTTCCCTGGATCCACGTATAAAGATCGATCATCTGGAGGGAACTCTTGATCAGTAAATGCCCTCTCCCCTTTTGCACTAAGAGCTTCCCTGACAGCCCTTTCAACAGACAGCATACGCTGGTTGACTTCCTCTCGTGTCTCAAACCTCGGTTTTCTGGGTCTTCTAGCAAAGGAATCAATGTCAATAGCTACTGCATCGCGCACCGGACGTTTCCTACCACTTGAATACTGCCCGTCCCATTCGACATCCTCTTGATCATATAGCTCATAGTTTGCTTCTTCACTCTCCCAGTCATCCACCTGAATGAAAATACAGTAAATTTAAGACAATGGCATTTGTAATTTCATATTACCTTCAAAATAATGACATCACAAAAGGGTACAAATAAGGAATTAGAAGCTAGAATATACCCTAGCAGAATAGCTTCCATGCCAAGCATCTTCAGCTGCAAGGTCAAAAAAGCCATACTCCGCAGGACTCATGGTTGTATATAGCGCAGCAATCTCATCTTCAGTCAGACACCTTCCCCATAAGAAAGCATCCATTATCTGCATCTTTGAGTCTGTACCTTCACTGTCTGACCTACCAAAGGCATCCAAGTCTGTGGGTGGCCTCGCACCAACCCAAATATCTGCCCCAGGTTCCCATACGCCGTTGTTTCTAGGCAACGGTAATCCATTCTGATATCCATCATAAACTCCATCTATGAAAGAAGTTGCTTCACCTAGGTCAGCATCTATAGTCACTGTGACGATATGCCACCTGCAAAATCAATCGGCGAGTATGAGACTAGTAAAAGAAAGTAGAGGAAACTAAATCTGCATCAAAAGATTTTTCAGTGGAACTACCGCCTAATTATTCATTGAAAATATTACAACTAAAGCAACACTATAGGGGAAAACCACTAATAATGTAGCAGGAGTTAACAGGTCTGGTCTGAACCACAAATGTTAAGATTTACATTCTTTCTATACAGATACTAGTCGAAGAAAAAGTGGAACCCCACAGAAAAACAACACGGTAAGTCTGTAACAGACAGTAAATGCTTGCGGTCACTGCAGTGGCAAGGAAAAGTTGAACAGGCTAGCTGCTTTTGATTTTCTTTTGTTTCCACACAAAATATAAAACTGGTGAAAAGTTCATACCTGCCATCTGCAATACTTGATGCACCAATATTCCACTCTTTAGCAACAGTAGTCATCCTTTCACCCTTAGTTACCAATCTAAGACCAACCTGCCCTGCTTCCATTCCCTGTTCTGACCCTGCCACCAAGATTTCCCAGCAAACCTTCTTCTCAAATTCGGTTCCGAAAAGACAGACTGGACCGGATACCGGTTGAACCATTACTGCAATGGAGAAGCTCACTCTTTGACTTTGACAAAGACACAAGTCAATTTCTCCACAATGGCGCCCGGTACTCCTTGGTTCATCATCAAGTACACATACAGCACCTGGAATGCTAGTCTGTTCACCAGTTTATAACAATGTCAGATATCTAAAATTCTAAATAGTATCAGCAAGAAAAGGAATGCTAGTCTATTCAACAGTTCGTAACTAATGGAAATGTGCATGTAGCATGTGCTATAGAATTTATTTTAAAACGCTATTTTTGATCATGAAGTCATTAAACGGATGTGTTGTCAGGTTACCAGTTCAAGGTGAACCACGAAACATTCAATAAACTCACAAAGGATGGCTATCCGCAATTCGTGCACCCAAAAAGTACATATTTTTGCATATAGCACCATAAAAAATAAATATAAGTATAATGGGAATAGCACCTGCTCTGCTCGTCGTGCCAATTGTGCTTTTCGTATGTGAAGGGCTATTGACGAGACTCTGTCCCTGGCAAAAGAGTCTTCCAGAGCAGAATCACCTCCCACGGCTCTGACAGCTGCAGCCATAGCCGCAGCATCCCTGCTTCCAGCATTAGGTATATTAGACAGCAATGATATTTCGAGCTCCTTCCATTTGCGTTCCTCCTTCTCCAACAATGCCTTCCTTCTTTCCCTTCCCTTCCCTTCTTCCTCTCTCCTTTGCATCAAGACCTCCTCTTCCATTTCTTTCTCCCTTATGTAGCTGCAGACATAAATAAAAGCAAAATTTTGACGATGAGCTCATGACTTCCAGGGAGCCCTACATATAAACTATGGTATCATGTAAAAACATCACTAATTACCTTTCTTGAATAAGTTCAAATTGCCTTCGATCTTCAGGCATCCATTTCTTAATTTCTTTAGCACTCAAGTCAGAAAGACCTATGCTGTCCAAAAATAGCCTAAGACGAACTTCATCCTGAAACAAACAGAAATATACAGCATTAACAATGCTCATGAATTAGGGAGAGACAAGAATGGCGAAAAGTATAGAGTTTACCTGTATTTGTTCAGCTTTGGCAGTCAATCCAAGCAACAGAAGCAAATAACCACCAAATTTGTCCCACATATAAACCCATTCAGTATCAATTGCCTCTTCCAAAGCCAAGATGCGTGCATGGGCACACATATTCCTCCGATAATCAACGTCTGCTGGAGATCCAGGGCAAACCATGAAACAATTTTTTACTCCACAAAAGAAAGATCCTGTAGTGACTTCTTCATTTCTCAAACGATCCCTCAGTTTCATAACATCAGCCCTAGGAAGCACAAAGTTCCCAGCCCTATCCAAAGTAACAGCAGGATCTCCCACCAAAAGAGCAGCAGAACTTGCAGACCTCTGAGGTGCTGAGTAAGTCCCGGATATAGCATTTCTTGTCTGAGTTGTACAAAGAACATATGGTCAACCATACAGTAACAACAATATTATATTGTTATATGGTGCTCTCATTGTCATGTGCATATCCTGGAAATTGGTGGACTCGCTAACAAGATTCTCATCTAGACTGACAGCTGATAGATAATCATGCCTACGGCGGAAGAACTATTGGCACGTAATTACAAAAGGATGCCATCTCGGTAACATTTATGTACTTCTGAAAGTTCACGGATAGGAAAGGTATGCAACGAGGTAGAATGTGCACTAGCTAAGCACAAATTTGGTGATAGTTCTCAACAAATGTTGTTAATGAAAAGAAAGTTGAAAAGATGGTTCAGACAGGATTAACAGTGGTATGCAGAAAAAAATGCTATATTGACCAGTTTTCAAATCAGTAGTTTGTTAAGAAGCATCTTCATAGTATGATATAAATCGACTTACTTTGTTAGCAGACCGTGACATTGCTTGAATAACTGTGTCCTTGCTGAGAAAATGAATGGCATCCTCCATCATCTGATTCAAGTTTCATAGGGATTATTACTTGGAATTACAGATGAAAAAAGGGCAAAAACAAAGAATGTTCGGTGTTTGCTTATACTGTACAAAAGTACCAACCTTAAGAGTTAGGCATGGACGAGAAACAGCGAAACTGAAGGCAATTACAAGAGTGCTAGCACAAATAGCAGCCCCAACAAACGGTGGATTCATTATTTGACTAGCGATAACACCCCAAACTTCAGTTGCCAATGCAATCCCATACAAGATAAGAAAGGCGTAACTGTAAAGAGAGTGGTGTTAGGGTATTTTATCAGATGACAACAGCACATATAGGATAGGACAGAACAGAAACAAAAATAAACTATGATCAATACAGAACATAAGAAAGATTAGGTTCATCTCAGAAGGTTATGGTATGAAGGTTGTTTACCATACCTAACATTTTTGGCAGAGTCTGCATGAGCATCATAAACATATACGGGTAATACCCGTGGTGAATAAACAACAATTGGTGGAGATAGAAGGACCTGAGAATGTTATATTCATTCAGTGTTATGGGATGATCAGCAAACATCAAAACTAGCATCTGATGGCTAATAGTTATGCAAGTAACATAAATCAAACTTACAGTCAGAGCCCTTCCAGTGAGAAGAAACAGAAATAAGAAATAACCAATAGATGCTCCAAGAAAAGGTTTGCCTGTAAAAGATATTCACATTTAATATGAAATAATGACAGTAGTACAGTGCACCAAGCCGCTAAAACTAGTGAAAGCAGAATGGAAGACAGCGAAGGGAGAACCTGTACTCACCCTGAAACAGACCCATAAGGAAGGCAGCCAGCACGAGGAGAAAAGCAAGGGAACAGACAAGTAGCATCTGTGTTCTTGTTAAATAGAAGTTATTAGATTTCCAGTAGTGAATGACCCCAATAGCAAATACGAGGAACAGGATAACTAGGAGGCATGCGACTCCGACCTGTATAAAGATGGCATGTCAATTATACTCCGTTATAACTTATACACAGATAAATTAAACATGTATATGAAGATTTCTCCATGATTTAGGTTAACTTACAGTCCAAGGTCTAATTGTGACGATGATTGCTGATATTGCACCAAGCAATAGCAGCATTCCCATGCCAACGAAAAGGTAAACTCCTCGAGAGATCTTCCAATCATCATCCTTCCTGCAATTTTTTGCGTTTCATCTCAGCACAGCAAAAATATGAGTAGAAATGCAAATGCTACAGGTGGACTTTATACCATTTATACAGCCCAGTGAACAGAGCAAACATTGCAGGAATGCAAAGTAAGGGGAGTAGTGCTGCCAGGAAATCAGCCTTTAGAGGAATCCCGTCCTCACGTGAATTTACAACTCCCCAATAGGATGCACCGCAGAAGGATACAAGAACAGCTACAAAAAGTAACAACTCGGGAATCAGTTATATCTGAAAGTGTCAGCTTCAATATCAAATTGAGAAAAGATCAAGTACAACATACTTGCGAAAAGGCCAACACATATGGCCGATGAAGGCGAAAATCGGTATGTGGCAAACCAAGCAACAATAGGTATCACCCCAGTAACAAGCACCGCAATTGTGGAAGATAATGCCCATCCAAGATACATAGATGTTGCATAGGGAGAGTAAAAACTCTTTTTATCAGCATCCCATCCTCTGTAGCCTAAAGCATCTAAAGGCTTCGCTGAAACTATTGCACCAAGGCCAATAACTGATGCAATGAAAACAACTATGCTGATTGCGAAGAGAGTCCCCTGACAACAGAAGACTAATAATGAGCAACATGAACATAATTTCAAATACCATTGGTGGACTGAAGGTATCTAGAATAATAATACCCCCTCCGTCCCATATTAGTTGTTGCTGAAATGGATGTATCTAAGACATATTTCAGTGCTAGATACATCCGTTTCAGCGAAACTAATATGGGACGGAGGGGGTAATACTGTAAAATAGGGACAGAAAACTGTCCATGTTTGGATATATATACTGCAGAACATGGTGCATGCAATAAAACTACAGCTCAGGACATAACAGGAAGCTGGGTCAGAGTGTGTCATACATTATAAGTACAGGGTATGCAAAGAGCTTAGATAGATGAACGTTGCATATTGGTTAGTACATATATAAATAATACCCATTGCTAAATTTTAAGAAGATACAAGAAACCAACCTCTTTCTTCCCTGGAGATTGACGGATATTTTCACGATTATCAAGTTCCCCTCCCGGAATCCAGAAACGATAGCCATTACGCATCCATATAGGAATAGCAAATGAGAGGCAAGCCACCATAAGTGGGACCGTGAGAGACAAACCCAATATAACTGATGACTTGCTGCAGAATAGCATAGGTAACATTCAGACCCAAAAAAGGATACGTTTCACCAATGAAAATAGGAATTGCACTCATTGAAGATATCTAGTTGCCACAGAGTCTATATGTAAAACAGGTTTTGACTATAGACAGTGGATGTGTCAAGCCATCATCATTACCCAGCTAAAAAATAGCAGTCAACCTAAAGCTTTAGTCTTGCACATGCACCCAAAATAAATTTAGTTAATCAATCACATAATGAAGCTCATCCTAAGGCAAACTGACAAACAATAGAAAACCTTCAGCAGTGACACCACCATTAGACTTTGTTAAGGGTGTCTGTGTGCTAGCCTAATGCTTAATCCCGTATAATTATTGTACTTGCTTGAATCATGTTTTATTGCATTATATCTTAGCTCACTTGATAACTGGAGTACGAAAATTTGGATCTGTATTTCTCTAACATCCTACAGGATAAAGCACCTCATAGTAGAACCGGCTGTAAATTGATATCCATAGAAACAAAGTGGAGATCTATTTTTGAGCATGTATCATCATCTCATGCCACCTAAAGTGAAACATGCATGTAACACAACTAATAGATATAGGTCACGTCACTTGCCAACTGAGGATGGCACACTCAGGATTTCTAGTATACACTAATCCCGTCCGCAAATATAAAGAGCCGTAAGTTTTTTTAAGAGAAATCACATACACAAATGATTCTCTTGTACAGAAGCCATTGAAGAAAAATTATGTATGAAACGTATATAAATAATAAAGTGCCCTTAAGACCATATGCGGAACAAATGGTTATGACTAGCATGATGTGCATATTATCATTTTATACCCTTGTGAAAATATTTAGTCTTAAGTGAAAATAAACAGGCACAGAAATTAGTTAGCAATATTGCATATGGTTAAAATTATAATAGTTACGGATATTTCAGATATTAAGCAGTGAGTGTACCTCAAGAAAGAGAGAAGTAAGCCAACACATGTACTCAGCAGCCACGCGATGAAGCCATACTGAAGATGTGGAAAACAATGGCAAGTCATATAGCTGAGAATGAAGTTGCATTTCAAGTAAAATTAAGCAGCATAACAGCATACTCAGTGCAATAAAAGGACAGACCCAGCATACTCAGTGCAATGTGAGCACATATTTATTTGTTTTCGAAAGATAAGCACAGATGGCCTTTACATAAGAGAGTTTGATGCACTAAAGCATGTCTAGTAAAGATATCCAGAGTTATCCGGAGGCACGCACATGTATTGCTAAAATTCTTGCACAACATTTCAATCTGCCTCTAGCATCATATTCCTTTTGCATTACATAGCATCTGGCTCATGGTAAGTTTTAGAACAGAAATAGTACAAAGTACTTGTTCTGATATGGTGATAAGAACCTCGTATTAGTATGACGGTTATAATCTGACATGGCATGATAATTGGTACTAAAGAATGAAAAGTTCTCTTGTTGTATATCACTAATCACCTTCTGTGGTTTGGATGTCATCGTCATCTCTTCCGCACGCAGGGACCATGTGAATGCCATGATGGAACAGACGACTGGTGATAAAAGCAGTATGGAGAAACCAAACTCAAACTGCCAAATGAAGGGGGAAAAACTATCACATGTTTTGCCAATGCTAAATCAATCTTTCAAAGCTGCTATAGTGCTTCTGCGACAAATATTACCTGTTCATGTATTGCATTTATCACCTTGATGGGCTCTGGCCGATGGACAGCAACAGTAACCGTCTCTACAATAAATATTAGGGTAAATACAACAAAGGACCGTATTGGAGTACCGGCCACTTGATGAAAAATCAGTCTTGAAATGTTCAACCAATTTTCTAGCCCGTTTCTCCTGAGTTCTTCTGACAAAGAGATCTGGTTTGCAATAGTCGTATCCAATTCCTCAGTAGCAGTAGCATCTGCATCATCTTGATGTTCTCGGTCTGCATCTAGGCTGCTTCTCTGTAGCAAAGCTAAAATCCGTGGATCCATAACCTTATCTTTCAACATGTAAGAAAAATTAGGATCCAGGCCTTTATCATGTAGAAGATTAGCCAGTTCCACGTCTCCAAGTCCCCCATTCCTTTTTAGCATAGATGTGATCTTTGGGTCATTCAGCCTGTCTTGAAAAATTGCAGCTAAGTTCGAATCCAACAGTTGCTGATTACCCGAGGCAGTGGCTGATCCACTAGACCCGCAGCCTTGACTTTCCAACCCGCTGCTAGAACAAACAACAAGTGAAGCAGTGGTATCCCCATGTCTATCTGCAGAAATGATCGCAGTTTCAGAGTCTTGGACAGCAGAAAGGCACGAATTACTGCGATGTGCTAAACTTGCACGTCCACTATCTATGTTCTTGTCAGAGCTTCTGCCTTCTTGACAACTGTTGGATCGATCAAAAGGAACACTATTCCAATGGACCCCATCACTCTGTGAATTACTTCTGTAAATAGAATCAGTAGTGTTACCATGTTGACATGCTTCAACACTACCACTACTACGCTTCACACTAGATCCGCAACCTTCTGATGAATTTGAAGAACTATTTTGTCCTTTTCTTCGAAATCCTTCTCGCAGCTTTATCACTGTACTTCTTAGTGCATCAATCCTTGCAACTGAGGGGTTGGAAATAGAAAGCCAGCCAGAGACAGCAGCAGCTAAAAGAACAGATGCCACAAAAGCATAGCTAATGCAATGTCCAAGGTACCTATAATTTAATACCTTAGTCAGTAAGTAGGAAGAAGTACTAGGACTTGAATATGATCAACTAAAGAAGCACAAAGATGAATACAAACCAGTAATGAACCCCAAAACATATGAGAAAAACGCGCGATGTTCCAGCCACAAATAACGCTAGCGTCCGACTTTTAAGAAGCTCAAACCTGAATGAACACAAACCCAAATTCCAGTCTGTACAACAGAAAACCAGGATGTCAAAGAAACAGATACAGAGCACAAACAATCGATAGTCCACAGAGAAAGCATTACCAAGAATCACTACAGCAACTGAAGTTAAAGCGCCCAACCAACGTGCTTCTTTTGATGTCACACCATACAAGATGGAATAGACAACAAGCACAACCAGGGAGCAAAGGTAGAGAAGCCCTAGATGCAACACCCTGCATTTTTAACTCATCATCTTATTAAATTTGAAAGAAAAATAGATTAGCCAAGTGAACATCATAAAACTTACTGAAGCTGGTATACCGCAGTTTAGTTAAGTTAGTAAAAGATATTTTGAGAATAAAATGCTGGACTCACCTGCTGGATTTTGTCATGTATAACTCACTAGGATCCGGGGGATCAGGGGAGCATGAGACAGGGGCCACTTCAACACAATCAGAATATGCAAACTTGTACGACCTCCGGACGTATTCATCAACATCGAATCCACTTCCTGCAGATAATATGTATTGAATTTCAAAAGTTTCATAATTTTTTATATTAAGATAAGGCTCAACTAAGCTGAGAGAAGTGGCTTTACCATTAAACAGTATTTTACATATAAAGAGCATATTGATGGCCAATGATATTGCAGATAATCCAAAGAAGAATCCAGATGGAGAATTGATCTCAGTAGCACTAGCACCGGCTGTGACATAAACAGCACAAAATTCATAGGCACACAGCAGACCTACTGCCAAGAGGAGAAGATAAGCAACAGCCTCTGCAACAAACAATCCATATGTTAATATCGTTAATAGATCAATCAAAAAGCTCACTAAAGGACAAACAGATAGTTGATTGATCGAGTAGTAGAAACAACTAATACAAAACAAAGTGAAGAAATGATGGAACAACTTTTAGATGAAACAGCTGATAACATTTTGAACCTCCACAGCCCACAGGGATTTTCATTTGTTAATATCTTTAATAGATCAAGCGAAAAGAAAACAAAGTGAAGAAATTCTGGAACAAGTACTGCTGATAACTTTTTTAGATGAAACGGCTGATAACATTTTGAACCTCAAAGGTCCACAGGGATTTAGAACTTCTCTTTATGTAAGCCGTCCGTTTGGTTCACGGCTAACTTAGCATAGGCAAAATGTGGTTAGCTACAGAAGTGATTTAGCCACACTTTGGTTGTGATGATCTAAAAACTTTTATGTTGAACATGTTTTGAAATAATTCCCATAGTATCTCTATTTTCTAATGTGACTAGTCAGCTCCTTCCGCAGGAAATTTTGATATGGAATAATCGCGGTTGTATGGCCAACTATTGTGGGCGGAATGCTAGATGCCGGGACCAAACACCGTGCAAATTGGATACAGAAGTACAAAACGCCATGTCATGGCAAATATATGGGGGTCCAGTAACATTGAATTATTATCGGTGTCTAAAAAGAATTGAGTGTTTATTTATAGCCAGAAGACAGAGGGTTTATTCATGTTCTAGAGAGATAATATAACGCCCACCAAAAATCCAATGCATTTCAGGAGCAACCATACTCAAGCATGATGACGTTTGGAAAAAAAATGAGAACTACATGGGCAAAAAATCTGGAAGAAGAAATGCCAATTTATAAAATCAACACAAAGGATAGAAAACATACTTGAGCTTTGCCATTGTGTTCTCCACCAGAGCATTATAGAGTAGAATGATAGAAGCAAAGCAACGCCAACCATTATAACAGCTAAACCAGTTATGTTCCTTTCCATAAGAGCAATAAGGATGCTTCCCCACACTAGCACAACTGCTATAGGGGAAATGACGACAAGCCATGCAAAAAGGGTCAAAAAGCTGCAGAGTGTGCTTAGCTGAGATCCTTGCGCATAGGCTGGCCATTTCCTTGCGTATATCCAGCTGAATAAGAAAATAGGATGAAAAAGATTAACACCTAACTAGGAAAGCCAAACGAGTGAAACCAGAAGTCATGCACTGTGAACACAATGAGCCCAAATAAGGATGCATATTTGCCAATCCGCTACTCGCCACAAACACAGGATCAGAAAGAAGAAAACACTATACTCCATACATGGACAACAGGCTTTCAGTAATCAGGAAGTATGAAGCTAGAATGGAAATATAATAGAATTGCAAGAATAGTTTCATGCGCTAGTGTGTTACTGATACCAACCCTACCTACTTTGCTGTCTTGATATCATTAGGATAAAAATGATTCTTACTGAGTGAAATATCTGCAAATGCAACAACCAAACTACTAGCTGGATACTCGTGAAAACATTAGAAATAT